>NW_028229679.1:81302-156335 GCF_053477565.2 Lygodium microphyllum | reverse complement strand
TTACTTTAGCAAGATGAGCTTCTTTGATGGCAACATATCTCCTTGATTAGCCATTCCCTTATGCAAGAAGCTGAGACCAATTTTTCCACTACAGGAATTCAAGCACCAACCCCTTGTTCCCCTGATGCAAAACTAACACCCTCTAGACCGATTGCTATGCTATGGACATTGTCCTTGTAGGAATATGATTCTCCACCTGCTATTGCAGTAGAAACATTTCAATAGTCCTCACAAATCTCAATTAGGTAGAGCTTTTCCGTTGAGCATTTTGGTGATCAAGAGCTCTTTAAGGATTGATCTGAGCATCCTGGATGTTGATCTCCATGGCGATAGGATTTGATTCCCCTACAAGCCATCGTATAGTAGGTTGTGAAAGTACTATAGTAGATGCATCAGGTTGAAATGTATCTTTTATTTGCTATACAGTCTAGATGGCCACATGGAATAAAGTGGGCCCTTGGGTGATCACAAGCATGTTTGGAGATGTCATATTGAAGACAAGGCAACAAAAGGAAAAACTTCATCTCTTCAGACATGGAAGGGTCTACATGAAGCAAGACTTGATTCACTTTCATGGAGACTAGGCCAAAAGTTCTAATTGTTGTTGTTTGAGGGCATTGAGCTATTGCATGGCAAATTGGGTAAATTTTGGTGAGCCAAATTCTGAATTAATAATGATTTGAGTAGGTCCTAGTTAACCTTACCTTTGTCAAGCTGTTGGATAAACCATATTCCAATGATGCCTTCCAGTACTATGCAAGCTTCCATCACCTTGCACTCATCTGGCCAATGGTAACAACTAGCAACATTATCAAAATGATCCATCCAGGTTAGTACACTCTCCATTGTGAGTTTAGCAAAAGGTTTTGGGTGGATTTTTGAATTAGGCCGATGTGAATGTGTTGCAAAGCATTAGGGCCAAAAACGTTTCAAAACGGCACTCGTAAGAAAATGATTAAGTTGCTAATTAGAGGAGGTTTAGAAGAGAAAAACCCTCCAAATTTGGCTGCCTGAACGTGATTAATGAGAGAATGTATGATTCATTTAAGAGGTCAGGTATTAAATATCTTCAATCTTTAATGGATGTTAAGTGTTAGCTTTTCAGTCTTATTCTCTTGGAAATTTCAAAATCTTGTATTTTCGAATTTTCGCGCCAAAAGATGCCGCTCGTTTGTTCCTCGATGTTCATTTTCTGTGCCTCTCTTTCTTGTGGTTCTATTTCCTTATGTGTGATATTGTTGCCCTGTTTAGGGTTCCCTATCAAAATGTTTAACAGTACCTCTTCTAGCAATACAAGCGCAGCCCCACCACACAAGTATAAACTTACTATTCAATTAGATCCAGTCTATTCATCTTGGAGGAGTATACACCATTGAGCATTATTTGACAAGGATGAAGCTAACAAGTTGCGATTACAAGGAAAGAAGCATGTAGACTTATGGATGGATGGAAACATTTATCCTCCAGACCCTTCTACTGGTAAGCATCCTCCTTTTTACAATATTCACGACTTCATAAGGTATGTTGGATATGGTTGTGCTGGGATGGTTCGCTATTGCATGAGGTTATATTCTGCATCTTTTACATTTAGAGAACAAAAGAGAACAAATTCATGAAATGAAGGAAGCATTAACATTAGCACAAAAAACTATTTTTGAGCTGACGGACAAGGTTAATAATTTAGCAAACTCTAATCAGTCATTGCAAGAAAAATTATTATGCTTGAATGAAAATCTAATAAGATTTAGACAAAGAAAAAGACCACTTAAAAATATAATGGACTTGTGTAGTCGGGTGAAGAAAAGGAGACTAAATCTTGCAAAGAGATGTGTCTCTAATATTTCAGGTATTAATATTCGAGAGAATGATGAGAGGATTAAGCTTATTAAAGAAACATTGAACAAAGAAGGACATTGTAAGGATTCTTAAATCACCTGAAAATGTAGACTTGAGAAGCCAAACTTTGAAAGTCTTAGTGAAAAAATTAAAAGGAACGGTTAAACCAAATGAAATAGTGGAGACATGTGACAATATGGGTACTAGCCGTAGAGGTTATTGTGCTCTCTCTAAATTGTGGTTTACAAATCTTAAATGTCATAGAATAAGTGCATTTGCTTTGCCTCAGCCTCTTGCAGTTTCAATTGCTAGGATTGCTATGAATTGTAGGATTCTAGATGGAGTATATCCATATCAAAGGATCTAGGCCTTGTGAAAAAAAATAAAACAATGGTCTTTTTTCAATACAACACATTTAATAATATTTGGATTGATCTTAAAAGAGTCTAGATTGCAATGGTCCATATGTATAAATTTATTGTCCAAGAATGTGGTAGTATTTTTAAAGTTTGCACTAAAATTGGATGAAGCACATATTCAAAAGGGACAAAAGATAGAAAGAGTCAGCATCTGTATCATGAAGAGGGCATTGGATTATAGTACTGGTAGGGGGCAAGAACAACATATTAAGATACAATCTGAGATGGAGCTTTGGTAGATTGGTGTGGCCCAAGTACCGAACTGAAAGTCATGAAATCTTGAAATGGTTATTCTCTCATATAGGTATTCTTGATATTATAAAGTCTCAAAGTGAAGGTGAAATGTTGATAGTCAATGGTGTTGGTAGTTTTAATGTTGAATGGCATATCAGTGCTGACTTAAAAACTATCAAATGTATGCTTGGAGTAAGTAATGGGACCAATGAAAAATATCATTGTATTTATTGTATGGAGAGTTTGGGATCCAAAGAATGGAGTACTTTGTGGCTAGCAATGATGCCAAGAGGCATATTCCATGGTAGATTCCGTGAGGTTTTGCAGTGGATTTCGTAAAATTTTATTTATTGCTGGGGCTCATACACAAGGTGGATTCCTTGTGTGAAAAGTTGATGGGGACACCTGTCCTTTTTGGGCGTCTTGTTAATTTAATGTGAAAGTGGGTGATTCCATAGCAGGTGATTCCGCAAAATACATATTTAAATTAATAGACGTTTATGAGTTTAGAGTGCGCATTCGTAATAGATTAAGGTTAGGATTGAGTTCTAACCAATTTATTTATTTTGTAGCTGAAGACTGCCAGGTACTCACTTTTGTCGGTTTAATTTTATTATTTTCTAACAATTGTGAATGCTTCAATTGATGTGTAGGGCAGGCAGCGGTGGCATTGGGAAGCATTGGAGGATAGCGTGTATTCAAATTATTATCATTTTTCATGGGCGCCCATCTTAGACATGGCGCAAATATTTATTTTAACGCGCTTATTTATTGAAGTGCTTGACATTTGTTTATTATTTTTGTTTGCGCATCGGCGTTGTCATGATGTTAAGAGGACATAGTGTGAAAAAATATAGAATGCATCATCATCCGACTTCTCTGTTGATCTAGAGAGTCAATGTGATCTGAGCCATTAGTACTAGTGTGACTTGCATGGATTATCCGAAAATACTAGATTTTTGGATAATTTTAGTCTATTTTTAATGTTATTTATTGTAAAAATCCGAAAAAGTTAGAAAAAGCTTCTAGATTAGGATGGCATGCAAAAAGCTAGTTGCTTTTTCAGCCAATCAGGAGATTTTTCATAAAAAAGATAGATTGACGAAATCACGCGCGTCGCGATTGCTATAAACAGGCTGAAAACTATAGATTGAACTGAAAGAAGGAGTGATCTAGGAGATCCGTGATCAGATGTCTTGGAGTTTCACCCCCTTTCGGAGCCAACGGAGCCATCAGATTTGGGTTTCGGGCAGCAGAGAAAGAGCTGATTTTTCTGATCCACGTTTTTTATCTACGAAGGAGCTCTAGGAGAACTAATACCTAGAGATTGCTTCTGAGTAGTGCAAAGATTCCAAGTTCTTTCAATACATATTGATTCAATTAATTGTGATTTGTTTTTTTCGTGTTTACCACTTCGGTATTCTCTATCTTCTCTTCCATCTCCTATCTCTACTTCCTTCTACTTCTGATCCCCGGTGGATTCGAGCTTTCGACAAAAACCCCTCCGACATTGGTGAACCTGACGTGAAAGGTCGTCCCAGAAGAAGGAAATATAAGATGGGAGAACCTTCGAATACAATCTCCAATGATGTTTTGCAACAATTGGTGCAAAATATGAAAATGCTTATGCATGTACAACAACAACAGGTGATGCAAGCTTCAGCTCAAATAGAAAGTGTTGTGATGAATGCTTTGCAAGGAGTTGAGCGTGAGGTGAAGTTATTCAATGGCAGGAATGTATCTGCATATGTACATACCTATGCTCAAAAGATGGAATTCTTTGGATTAGCTCAATCTGCATGGAGCCGGTATTTTGTACGTATTACTGTTCATGAGCTGAAAGCATAGATTACTGAATTATAAATGCAGGATGCAGACTGGGTAGCCTTCAAGAAGACACTCAAGGAAGAATTTTACATTGAGGAAACCAGTTTGATTACGCACAAGACTTTTCAAGAGTGGGTTATACAACCCAATAAGGGTCTTGTGGCTACAGAATTGTTAAGAGAATTTGAAAGTAGATTTGAGAAATTGGATCTTGCAAAACAGCAAGCTCTTGCAAGTCAAAAAATTGAATTGTTTCTACAGGCAGCTGATCCTGAGCTTAAAGAGAAGCTTGATGATTTACTGGAGGATCAGACTACAGAGACAGGTTTGAAAACAGAGTGGAGACATGTCAAGGAAGCTGTTACTATGCTTGTGAAGAAGCATAGAAGAAGAGAAAGATTGCATATCTCTAACTTTCCCACTATTATGGGCAAGACAGTTGATGTGTCCAGTAAGCGACCTACTTCTGTGGCTAACCCTATGGCTATACCTGCTATTGTTCCCTCTGTTAGGGAAGATGTCTTAGATGAATTGGTCAAAGGGATGCAGGATCTTCAATTGAAGGTTGCAAAATTGGATGAAAAAGGACAAGAGGAAAGGGGACTGGCAGCAGCCCCTAAGCTTGGAAAAAGATGTATGTGGTGTGATAGTTTGCAGCACGAGAGAAAGGATTGTGCTGCCTATCGGGAGGCCTTGGCACGACAGCTTATCTTTTGGAAAGATGGCAAGATCCATGTACAAGAAATAGGATTGCCTCTTGCTTTGAATTTTGGAAAGGGAGGTATGCAAAAGTTGTTGGAAGACTTGGCTACTCGAAATGCTTATGCGGCGGTACATGCTTCTACTTTTTGTCTACAGTTGGATAGAATGCATGGCCAAGTGATGGTTGGTCCAAAGGCTGAAATATGGACACATGCTTTACATGTAGCTGAAGAGACAAAGGTCACTGATAGTGAAATGTCTCATGCAGGGCAAGACATTCGTGGCATAACTGGTTGGGAATCACCAGTAGATGCATATTCAGTGTATGCATATTTAGCGAAGGTACAAAACACGGATGTACTTGTGAAAGAAAAATGAAAAAGAGATGAAGATATTGCAAGGACATCTAAAAGAATGACAAGAAGAAGTGTGGATCAGCCTAAAGCTGCAAATTAGCCACCTCCCGAGCATGTTATGGAAGAGGTCAGTTAGAAGCAAAATCAGGATAACAAACAAGAGGGCAAAAAGAAGGGCAAGCAGCCAGGATATAAGTTGCAATCTGAAAATGAGATAGCCACAGATCTTAAGAATGTTCTTGAAGAATGGATCTTAAACAGTCCGGTGGAATTTACCTTGGGAGAGGTGCTTGGCATTGCCAAGCAAGAATTTCATGATGAGATCATTGTCATAATTAAAAGGAAGCATCAGTTTCTTGGTGATACCACTAGTGCATTGTCGCAATTTGAAGAGGAAACTGGTTTGTTAGGTATTCAGGCTGAATATGAGTATGAAGTAAGTAGTACTGGATTATCTATGCAGGATGCTACTAATCAGTGGATAGCATGTGGAAAAGAGAAGAAAGTGGCTGAAAATGCATTTTCTTGTAGCAATATGCATGGTGGAGTAAGGCAAATGCAACAATATGGAGAAGAGACTCTAGGATTTATTCCTCGAAGTCACTACACAAGAAATCATTGGGCTAGAGCTACGACTGAAACAATAGTGAAAATAGGGAAGCGTGAAACTCCTTGTGCTGCTTTACTTGACCATGGGTCTGAGATAAATGTCATTGAGCAGGGATTGTATGAAAATGGTGCATGGCTTGTGGACACTGATCATGGTTGGAGTATGAGGGCTACAAATAATTCATCAGGGGAGCTCTATGTTGCATGTCCTAATGTAAAAGTGACGATTGGTGATGTACAGGAAGAGCAACACTTCTTTGTGCAAGATAATTCCTCATATGCAATGATTTTGGGACAGCCCTATATTACAAGTGTGCTTATGGAAACAAAGGTGCTTGATGATGGATCTGCTTATGCAAGAGTCAAAAGCAAAGATGGGAGGAAAGTAGGCCAATTTCTTACTGCTCGTGTTAATCATCGTAGAAATTGTGATACGCTTTGAGAGTCTCCTTTGGTTCCAAATGCAAGGGAATTCAACGACCTGGATTTTCATTAAGCACTGCTGTAATGCGGGGCTACAGTAGTGCTATTCAGAGGGTGTACTCGCCTCTTGATAAAATGAAGCATGTATTTACTATTGATAATTCTCAGTTTACAACAAACAGCTCATGTTGGTTTAAGCCTATGGAAGCTATGTGTAGGGCTGAATGCATATCTATGAAACGGGCTATTAAGAAACTGAGATCATTGGGGTTGTTAGCTGAAAATGATGGCATTTCAAGCATCTTTTATGGGCTGAATATTACTCACACTATGGTTGAAATTTCAGCAACTATACATGCAGAAAATGAGGCTAAAAACAGAGTGTTGTGAGTATGTTCTTTGGATATGTATGATGTTATAGCATTGTTTGCTCAGCAGGAAGGATTACAATGGGCTGAAGGATTACAATGGGCTAAAGCACTTGTGGAGACAAAGTATAAGATAGTTGACAAAAAGGTGAAACCAATTGCTTTGCCACTTCCACCAGAGAGTGAGGGTATATATGAAAAAGTGTCAAGGCAGCCAAGCTTACGGGATCCTAAAGATATAGGTCATCAGTTTACATTTGAAACATTACAGGAATTGAAAGTTGGTGCAGAAGGGTTTCTTTTGCCTGTTGCTGAGAGAAACTGTTTTATGCAGATATTGGCTAGACATGGGAAGGCATTTGCATTTCAACCAAGTGAAATAGGTTGTGTGGATCCAAATGTTGTCTCTCCTATGGTCATATTTACTGTGCCAAGTGAAATAGATTGTGTGGATCCAAATGTTATCTCTCCTATGGTCATATTTACTATGCCACATGTACTATGGAACTTGAGGCCTATTCCAGTGCCTAAAGCTTACTTGCCAAAGCTGATGGATTTGCTAAATGAAAAGATTCGCATGAAGATTTTGGAGCCTTCTTCAGTCCGGTACTCAAATTGTTGGTTTACTGTGCCCAAAAAGAATGGGGCTTTGAGATTTATTCAAGACATGCAATCGGTCAATAAAGTGACCATAAGAAATGTGGGTGCAGGTCCTGTGGTTGATGAATTTGCAGAGGCTTTTACAAGTAGAGCGATCTATTCTTTGGGTGATCTTTACTCGGGTTATGATCAATTTTTCCAGCTTGCAATTGGAAGCAGGGATATCACAACCATGAAGACTCCATTGGGGTTAGTACGGATGTGTACTCTCCCATAGGGTGCAACAAACTCAGTAGCACACATGACAAATGCTATGAATAGGGTACTCAGGGATTTTATACTACAATTGACTATGCCCTTCTTGCATGATGTTCCAATCAAAGGGTGTGTAGTGGATGAAAATAATGAAGAGATGGATGCTCATGGATGTAGACAATTTGTTGTAGAACATATTGTGGATTGTGAGAGGATTTTGACATGTCTAGAAAAGGTGCATTTAACTCTTTCTGGACAAAAGTATGTCTTTGGAGTTGAGGAGGTTTTGATTGTTGGGCATATGTGTGGGCCTTATGGGCGAAGGCCATCACCAGCAAAAATAGATGGGATTGATAGAATGCAAGATGTATGCACGAATGTATCAGAGGTGCATAGATTCTTGGATGCATGTGTATTCTATTTGATATGGATTCCTCACTTTGCACATGTAGCCGGTACTCTTTATCAGATTCTAAGGAAAGGTAAAAAATTTCATTGGGAAAGGAAGCATAAAAAAGCAATGAAGAAATTGAAGCAACTCTTAAAATCTTCTCCAACGTTGAGAAAAGCTGATTATTCACATGGAAAGCCTATCATTATTACTGTTGATACAAGCCCAATCGGGATTGGATGGGCAATTGGGCAAGGTGATGAGGAAGGGCAAAGATATGCAATACGCTTTGGTGCAAAAGTATTGACTGAACGATAGAGAAGATATCCACAAGATTGGATGGGCAATTGGGCAAGATGATGAGGAAGGGCAAAGATATGCAATACACTTTGGTGCAACAGTATTGACTGAATGATAGAGAAGATATCCACAGGAAGAGATAACCCAATGGCAGACATGTTATCTCGAGCATGCTACGAGAATGAAGAGATAACCTAGTGTGACAGACATGTTATTTCGAGCACGCTATGAGAATGAAGATGGGATGATGGATGAGGAGGAAGAAGATGACTTTCTTATGGTTGAAAATGATGTTGCAAGAGTGAATTTAGCAATGCAAGGTGTTGCTATAGCATTAACAGAAGCTTGAAAAACAAAGAGAAGACACTTTAGATGTTTTGCATCTTGTGCAGAAGTGTTTCTAGAAGATACATATACAGGAGAGTGGCTGAGAATTGGTCAATATCTCAGTACATTAACAAAGAGAGATGAATGGTCAAATGAGGAGTTTAAGAAGATCAAGAGGAAAGCCTATGGATTTTTCTTAAAAGATGGATACTTATGGAAATATACTAAAAAGAAACATGGTATGCCATTGAGAGTTTTGGAGCTTCACAAGTGAAAGTAATGCAAGAATTTCATGAAAGCTTATGGGCTGGTCATAGAGGTGTTTGGGTACTTTTACAAAAATCAAAGAAAGATATTGGTAGCAGGGAATGTATAAGGATGTTGCTCACTTTGTGGAAACATGTACGACATGTCAAATGTATTCAATTGTGAGACATCGGGATGAATTGCAACCCACATATCCATTTTCTCTTCATTTTAAATGGGTGGTGGATTTGGTCACAATGCCTACAAGTCTTTGGCAAATGAGGTATTTTGTGCTTGCTCATGAAGACTTGACTAATCAAGTGGAAGGGAGAGCTCTACATACTAAGATGACAAATGCCGTATGTACTTTTCTATTAGAAGAGATCTTTTTTTGATATGGCTGTGTGGGAAAAATTACAGCAGATAGGGGTGAGTTGGATGCAAATGAAGCTCATGATTTCTTTGTACCATTGGGGATAAAGCTTGCTTTAACTTCAGCCTATAACCCTGAAGGAAATGGAAAAAGTGAAAAAGGTCATCCACCTATTGTGAAGGCATTGGCAAAAGCATGTGGAGAGAAGGTAAAGGAGTGGCCACGATTGCTCCCTTATGCTTTGTGGCCTGACAGAACAACTCATAGTGCTGTTACAGGATATTGCAGAATTGATGTATGGTCAAAAACCTATCATGCCGATAGAAGAGATGACCATCACATGGAGTGTGTTACCTTGGGAGGAGAAGTTGAATTGAGAGGAGTTGTTGGCCTTACGCATTAGATAGTTGGAAAGAAAGTCAGAAGATATAGAGGCAGCAACTGCAAAGTTAAAGGTAGCAAGGATAGAGAACAAGAAATGGTTTGACAAAAGACATAGACTGAGACCACGAACCATACAAGATGGGGATTGGGTATTGGTTTATGATAGTAGTTCAGATAACCAGCATAGTGCCATGAGTAAAGTTTCCAAAAGATGGTTTGGACCCTATGTGGTAAGACAAGTGTTTGATAATGCTACTTATGCATTAAATGAGCTGGATGGGATGCCATAAAACTTCCACTAGCAGGGAAAAGAATCAAATTATTCAAAAGGAGGGAATCTACTGCCTATGAGTTGCCAGAATTGGAAGAAAATAGTGGCCATGATATAGGGGCTAGCCAGGAAGATATGGAAAATGAAGAAGTAAAGGATATGGTTGCAGAGGATGAGGAGGACTCAGAATCCGGTGACAACTAGGATTTTGGCACATACCAGAGGATGTGCAGGTTCAGAGGGGGTGGATGTCGTGATGTTAAGAGGACACAGTGTGAAAAAATATGGAATGCATCATCTGACTTCTCTATTGATCTAGAGAGTCAATGTGATCTGAGCCATTAGTACTAGTGTGAGTTGCATGGATTATCCAAAAATACTAGATTTTTGGATAATTTTACTCTATTTTTTATATTATTTATTGTAAAAATCTAAAAAAGTTAGAAAAATCTTCTAGATTAGGATGGCATGCAAAAAGCTAGTTGCTTTTTGAAAGGTGAGAAGGATCGAAGCTTGCACGTGAGCTATGGTGGGAGAGCAAGAGCAAGAAAGAGAGAGACAAGAAATGGGAACTCCAATAGTCACAATGTGTGACCGGGCCTTCCTTTATTTACTAGTCACTAAAATAAATGTAAAGAATAAAGTGACATGTCGGGCGCCTGCCACCTGTAGTGTGCAGTGGCGAGTACTGTCAGTGTAGTAATACATAGGGCGGCACGGCGGAGGCGCCTTTGCCCCAACAACCTCCCACTTAAAGGAAAATCTGTCCCAATGAGAGAGAAAAGAAAAGAAAAAGATAGTACAACTGTACATAGGTACAAGGGATGAGGAAAGGCAACATCTCATCCAATGCCCATCAATCTCCTAAGGAAGGCAAAGCGCTCAGTAGTGAGGCTTTTCATGAGCAGATCTATAGGATTCTCGTCAGTGGAGATCTTGACAAGGTCAACAGACTTGTCCTCCACGACACCACATATGAAGTGATACCTCACCTCAATGTGTTTCATCTTCGCATGGAAGACTGGATTCTTAGCCAACTGAATGGCACTCATAGAATCCGAATGCAGTGTAGGTATAGCATCAATCCCAAGGTCAGCAACTAGATGGCCTAGCCATATGGCCTCCTTGCAAGTCTCAGTGGCTACAACATACTCGGCCTTAGTGGTAGACAAATACGTACACTTCTGAACCCTGGACATCCAAGAGACAGCACCTCCAGCATAGGTGAATACATAGCTAGAAGTGGACTTCCTACTATCTGCATGTCCTGCATAATCGGAGTCAGTGTACCCCACGACCCCTGTATCCTGGCTGCCATAGCAAATACACATATCTGTTGTGCTCTTCAGGTACCTCATGATACCCTTCATGGCATCCCAATGTTTCCTACCAGGTGTAGCCATATAGCGTGCCACAACACCAACTGCAAAGGCAATATCTGGACGAGTGGCTATCATGGCATACATCAAACTACCCACAGCTGAAGCATAAGGGATCTGGGCCATCTTGGCCCTCTGCTCATCTGTCTGCAGACAATCGGCTTGTGATACCTTCACATAAGAAGGCAATGGACAGCCAATAGGCTTTACGTCCTGCATGCAGAAGCACTCAAGGACTTTATGAATATACTCCCTCTATGACAAGTAGAGGAGTCCCTGATGCCTGTTGCGTCTAATGCACATACCAAGTATGTGAGAGGCCTGTCCCAAATCCTTCATCTCAAAGCTCTTCTTCAGCTGAGATTTAAGAGCATCTAGCTCATCATGAGCTTTCCCTGCTATCAGTATATCATCCACATAGAGTACCAAGATAAGCAAACTGCCATCACGGGCTTTCTTCTGTAAAGACACGGATCCATAGCACTTCTGCTATAGCCGTGTGAGTGCATAAAGACATCAAACTTATGATACCATTCCCTAGGTGCCTGCTTCAAGTCATAAAGACTTTTCTTCAACTTGCACACTAGGTGCTCCTTGCCAGGTTCTGCAAAGCCCTTAGGCTGCTCCATATAGATCTCATCATGCAAGTCCCCATGTAAGAAAGCCATCTTGACATCCATTTGATATGGATCTAAGTCAAGCTGAGCAACCAAAGCCAAGGCCAAGTGCAGGGTGGTCATCTTAACCACAGGAGAAAAGACCTCATCAAAGTCTACACCATGCTCCTGCTTAAAACCCTTAGCTACCAATCTAGCCTTGTATGCCGACTTGGGGTGTCCAGGGGTACTTTTCAGCTTGTACACCCACTTTCATGGCAAAGCCTTCTTGCCCTTAGGCAAGGAAACCAAATCCCAAGTCTCATTCTTATGCAAGGAGTCCATCTCAGACTGCATAACCCTCTCCCAGGAGTGACTGTCACCCCTACGCATAGCCTCATCATAAGTGAAAGGCTCTCCTGCATCTGTAACCAAAACATAATGCATAGAGGGCTGAAATCTATCAGGTGGACGTCTGTCTCTAGCAGACCGTCTCACTGCAGGCTCTGCTGCCTGCCCAGCTGCCTGTCCAACACCCTAACCATGAGCATCTGCTGCAGCTGTAGGCTGTCCAACTGGCTGTGCAGGAGCTCTAGGCTCCTCCTGAAAGATCACTCTGTGGATCTCAACCACCTTCTCAGGCTGCCTGTGCATCTTGTCTTCATGGAGGACTACATCATGGCTACATACTATTTTCCGCGCCTGCGGATCCCATAGGTGATAGCCCATCTCTCCTGAATCACCATAACCAAGAAGATGCATTTAATGCTCTTTGGATCCAAATTACTCCTCTTGTCCTTGGGCACATGGCAGAATGTCTCACATCGAAAGACACGGAGATGTGCATAAGAGGGTGGCTTACCAGCCCAAACTTCCTCTGCAACCTGGAAATCCAATCCACTAGAAGGCGATTGGTTTATGACATGCACTACCATACTAACTGACTCAGCCCAAAAGCTCTGTGGTAGGCCTGCATGGCTAAGCATAGAGCGGACATGCTCCTGAATAGTCTTCTTCATGCGCTCATCCAAACCATTCTGGGGTGGGGTGTAAGGGGCAGTCAACTGATGCTTAATACCCTTGTCATCACAAAACTGCTCAAAAGCATGTGAGACATATTCTCCCCCATTGCCAGTCCTAAGGCATTTCAGCCTATACCCAGTCTGGTTCTCAACAAGAGCAAGCCAATGCTGAAAGACTGCCAAGACATCGGACTTTTGCTTTATGGGATAAGCCCACACTTTCCTAGAGAAATCATCAATGAAGGTAACAAAGTACTTCGCGCCACCCATAGACATACATGGCATGGGCCCACAAACATCTGAATGCACCAAAGCCAAGGGCTCACTCATGCATGGCCTACCCGATTTCTTATGCATAGACCTATTCTACTTACCATAAAGACAATGATCACACGAGTCAAAACATGCATAGTCCAAAGGCGGAAGATACTGCAAACCAGATAACATTTTCATTCCCTTCAAAGACGTATGCCCCAAACGGGCATGCCAAAATGATACATGTGGGATAGAACCCACTGCCAAAACATGGTCTACAGAAGACCCAGATACAACAAGTGGATAGAGGTTGCCAGCCTTGGTGCCTCTAGCAAGCACAAGTCTGTCTCTGGTAATCTTCCAGGCACAAGTCTGCCTCTACCAAGCATAAGTCTGCCTCTGGTAATCTTTCAGGAAGAATCCCCAAAACAGACATGAAACCCTGCATCATCCAACTGTCTTACAGACATAAGACTGCGTGTAAGCGCAGGCACATGACGTACATACCTGAGCAAAAAGGAACTACCAGTGGAAAACTGCAACTGAATATCTCCAGAGCCCACAATATCAAGAGACCTCTCATCTCCAAGTCTGACTGATCCAGATACAGTACGGTAAGAGTGAAACCACTCACGGTAAGGCGTCACATGGAAGGACGCACCTGAATCCAATAACCAGCACTGTCCATACATACTAGGTGTCTCAGTCAAGTGTGAGGCATCAGAAGAACTAGTTGCAAGTATGAACGCATCACCACCATCGAAATCCTTGGTCTACGTGACATTAATTTCCTCAACCTTGATGCTAGACTTCGCAGATACTATGCTGCGATCAGAGGACTTCTCTTGCACTTTCTCTTTCCCCTTATCCTCATGCTTCTCATTGTGCAACTCATGACACTGTGGTCTGATATGGCCCTTTTTCCCACAATGATGACAAGTGACATTAGCGTTGTGCCCACGCGACTTACTACGCGACTTTCCACGAGATTTAGACTGACCCTTTTGCGAGTCACGGCCACGGCCATGACCACGATCATTCCTGTCATTCCTGCCTCTAACTGTCAAAGCATGTGAAACACGAGAGGCATCCAAGTTTTTGCGATTAACCACTTCCTGCAGAAGAGCACTCTCAACATCATTCAATTTCAGAGTAGCACTAGAGGCACATAGGGCAGTGTGGAATACATCCCATGACTCATTCAGAGTCCCAAGCAAGAAAAGAGGAGTTATTTCCTTCCAAAGGTGATATCCTGCGAGGTCAAGTTCTTCAATATAGCATGGAACTGGCTCAAGTGAGTAGACATAGTCGCATTATCCTTCATGTGCAGATCCATAAGCTGCTTCAACCAGTACATCTGACTCACCGGACCTTTCTTATCATAAAGATTCTTGATCTTATTCCATAGATCCCATGCACTCTGTGCTTCCTCAAATACATTATAATGTACCTATTCAGTGAGAGACAATACAATCGTGGACTTGCATAGCTCATCAAGTTCAAGCTAATCGTCATTGTTCATAGTTGCAGGCTGCTGCCCGCTCAACCGAAGTGGCTTAATATGAGATTTCTGCACCAAGACCTACCAAATTTGACTCTTCCAATAAGAATAGTTGGTACTATCCAACTTTGTGATGTTAAATATGGCATTATCAGTCGAAGAGGACGCCATAATGCAGGTTGGAAATGCACAGACAGTCTAAAACTGCTTGTTGTTTTACTGCAAAAAATGCCTAAAATCCACTGAAATGTGCTCCAAATGGCGAGAAAAGTGTGCCAAAAGATGCTGCCCACTTAGTACTAGGTGCGGTACACCAAATCAGGATATTTCAACATAAAAAATACTGCTCAGTCCACCAATAAATGCTTGCTGTAAAAAATTTCAGATTTGTAATAATGAGAGTAAACTGTCCCAAAACTGGATCTAATGTCAACCGAGAGATGTCAAATAGCATCTGCCACAGTAAGAGGCACACCCCCAGACAATCTAGGCAAAATGTACCTGCAACTGCCAAAACCTGACACAAATAGGTGTCTGCTCAAAAGAAAGCGGATCCAAAACTGAGACTTAGCTCATAAGCATCCTGTGAACCAAGACACATACTCAATGCAACATCCAATTGTCGGAGTATAATCCCAAAGTCTCAATACATCTGTAACTGCTCAATGACATAGACTGCTTCAATATATGTAATTGCTCCAATAGCATGTAATCCCTGCTCAAGGTCAAGTAAGCATGCAAGATGCTCCCACTAGCACAAAAGGCGTACAAACAACCTCAAGGGCTCAAGCAACCCAAGAAAAAGTACCAGTGACAAGTGACCAAGTCAATGCGTCATACGCATCCCAAGAGCATGACATACATGAAGCAACTGATGGAAGCAACCAACGAGCAATACATAATCCCAAAATAAGATCCCTGTCAACTCAATGACATCCGATAGCAACTAAGTAAATGATCAAACTGAGTCGAAAATGCTCAAATACATCCAAGGCAAAGCTCCCAATGTCGGTAAAGCATAGACGAACCAAGCGACATATATCACGAACCAAAGCATGTAATGTATGAAGCCTAACTATCAAGCATAGACATGAGGCATAAGAAGTCCAAGAGCATGCCAAGTTGGTCCAAATGCCAGTGAATACCAACCAAGACGGAGCTTATGCGTAGCTCAAATACATTCCATAGACTCAAACATGAGCTCAAAGTCGTCCCCAAATGTCAGATACATGATGGCAAATCCCAAAGCATACATCCGGTACCAATAGGTAAGTGACAAAGCATCCAAAGTACCTTCAGCCCACTGTTATTACAGCCAAGTTTGACTGTCAAAACTGAGAAATTTCAGCCAATATTTCCGGCCAAAATCATGGCATAATCATGTGCATACATTCCCAAGGCACTAGGCATCATGTAGGCCGCATACAGGCATCAAACAAGGTAACCGGAGTGGAGTATAAGCATCAAATGGAAATGCCAAGTGTGGCTGCCCTATTTCCAGCACTGTATAATAGTAAATGACAATCCCAAATCAGAGAATGTAAGCCCTAAAGCTTCAATGCCAAGCACAAGGCCTAAAGAGGCTTTCAAAGTAGCTCAAATGCCTTCTAGAAACCATTGTTTAAGTGCTCATTTAGGAGCCAAGGCATATAGGTTGAAAACGTGATGAGTAGGCATGTAGAAATCTGGGGCAAATTCAGCACAGGCTGTCTTGGAAAGTGGTTGCTCCATGTGGCAATGTTGGTGTGGATGGGAGGCTCAAAGAGGCCCCAAAGAGGGCATACACAAAGCCATGAATGCCCAAAGAAAAGGGCAAGGGAGATATGGAGCTTTGAAGCTTCAAATGATGGCTGCCCCTCTTCTTCCTCCTGTTTAAAAATAAGAACTGAAGTAAAACCCTTCAAACTCTGATGCAATACCTCAAGGGCAAGGCTCTGAAGAAGCCCAACAATGCCGAGAGGGAGCTCAGGAAGCCGGGGAGTGTCGGAAACTCGGGAGATCGGCTATGGCTGCCAGGATGGAGACCCAATGCGTGAAGGGAGTCAATGCGAAGGTAGAGAAGCACTGAGTCGAGCTCGAGCAAGAGGAAGCCAAGCTCTGATACCAGTTGAAAGGTGAGAAGGATCGAAGCTTGCACGCGAGCTATAGCGAGAGAGCAAGAGCAAGAAAGAGAGAGACAAGAAATGGGAACTCTAATAGTCACAATGTGTGACCGGGCCTTCCTTTATTTACTAGTCACTAAAATGAATGTAAAGAATAAAGTGATGTGACGGGCGCCTGCCACCTGTAGTGTGCAGTGGCAGGTACTGTCAGTGTAGTAATATACGGGGCGACACGGCGGAGGTGCCTTTACCCCAACACTTTTGCAGCCAATTAGGAGAATTTTCATAAAAAAGATAGATTGACAAAATTGTGTGCGTCACGATCGCTGTAAACAGGCTGAAAACTGCAGATTGAACTAAAAGAAGAAGAAGGAGTGATCTGGGAGATCCGTGATTAGGTATCCTTGGGTTTTACCCCCCTTTTGGAGCCAACGAAGCCATTAGATTTGGGTTTCGGGCAGTAGAGAAAGAGCTGATTTTTCTTATTCACGTTTTTGGTCTACGAAGGAGCTCCAGGAGAACTAATGCCGGGAGATTGCTTCTGAGTAGTGCAAAGATTCTAGGTTCTTTCAATACATATTGATTCAATTCATTGTGATTTGTTTTTTTCGTGTTTACCACTTGGGTTTTCTCTATCTTCTCTTCCATCTCCTATCTCTACTTCCTTCGACCTCTGATCCCCAATGGATTCGACCTTTTGACAAAAACCCCTCCGACAACGTACGATTTAAATATTTGTATTGGACATTATATTTGGGTACCGCCCAATTCCTTGGGCGCCCAATAGCTTTAATTCTTTAGTGGAACAAAATCAAACACAAAAGCTAAAGCGTGCTAATTGTAAATTGGGCTATTTTTTAATCTTGGAGATGAATAATATATCAAATATATGCTTTGTGGAGCACTCACACAAGGATGGGGGAAAATTGTACCCAATTAGTCTCTTGCTTCATGTCGTTCAAGCTTTCTTCCTTGTTTTTTGTGCAAAAGTAGAGTTCTTTTGTTCTTGGGGACCTTCTGGCGCTCACTAGCATACATACAACATCCGATCTATGCACCAAGAAAGAAGAGTCCCGACTCGGAACTCTATAGATTTGAGCAAGTTCAAAAACATGGATGGCTTGTAGGATCCTATTCTCTCAATCTCTCTAAGGAACATTCAAATTTTCACATTACGTGCAGAGATTAGAATAATTGATAAGTTGCTTAGATTGCATCTTGACTACGCATATTCAATAAAGCCAGTATCTTCGTTAGATGACTGCATTGATAAATGTGAGGCTTTACTATCAAAAATGGGTTTTCATGGAGGTCAAGTTCACTTGAGAAATGATCCAATAGCATCAAGGAAAGCAAGATAGGTCTTAGCAGATGTCTCCGTGAGGGGTGCAAAAGCTAGACGATTCCTAAGAAATCATATTGGTAAACAAATGAATGCATTGTGGGAGTGCTAGAGAGAGTTGTGTGCAATCACAACAAATGTGGCAAGCATACCACGAATTGCATTTCTATGAATGGAGATTTGGAGACAACTTGACATATTTTTAAAAATTCTCAGGGAATAAAAGATAACATCTAACTATTTGGAAGAGTACAAACGTTCAATTGTGAATATTGTTCAAGCAATTGAGAAAGCTTGGGGAGAAAAGGATATTACTTTCTACTTGGTAAGATATACATAAATTTGAGCATTTCTGCTTTGAAAAAAAGGTTTAATTATTTAAACTTATTATTTCTGGGTTGTCACAACATATTCTTCTTATTCATGGGCCTTATTTTGTGGAAGAGCAAGGGCCTAGCAACTTATAGTAGCCAAGGTATGGAGAAATCTCACTACCAAGCACGTATGTGTTTCTTTCGGAGCACTAGAAATGGAGGAGGAGCAACAAAAACCAATGCCCTTCAGGAGTTATTCAATTGGTTTTTTCGAAGACAACTTCAAAGATGGAGAATACAATAAATGAGGTGGAATCTAAAATACAGACACTATTTTCAAAATATTATATTCATGGCTAGCTTTTAAGAGCCTTTACAACCTCGTCCTCCTCTATAATGTAAAAATTTTCTTCTGTTGTATCCTGCTATGGATTTGATATCTGTTTTGTTTGCTATTAAAACATAAGATGAGTATGCAAGGAAGTATCCAATCCTAGAGGCAGAGAAGTTGGGACCATAACCAAATATTCGGATGGCTGCTGTCTTTTCCAAAAACATAACTTTGTGCACATTGTACTACAAACATGAGTATCCAAGAATCCTTGTAAGTGCTTTAATACAGACAATTGGCCATAAGGCCTCCTCTAAGAAAGTGCTAGAAAAAACAACATAATATTGGGATCAATCCTCGATATGTAATGCCCAAGTGCAACATCCTTTAGAGAACTACCACCAACTCTCGATCCTTTGGCTCTTCCCAAGAAATTATTGTCATCTGCAATCTCCAATTGTAAAAGCAACAGCCAAAATGAAAAAAATGGAAATATATATGTGGTTCTACAAAAAAAAAAGAATGCATTACCATTTGATTTTCATCACTCTCAAGTTTGCTTGGATTCCATAAGCTAATTGATGTCTCCTTGAGCTCCTTTACATATTCTGACTCCTTCTTCCCTTCCGAAATTGGAGATTGCAAGCTTCTCTTGAAATTGGTCAAATTCTTTGTCCGCAGCTTGTAACTCTCTCACAGCATCTTTAACCTTGCTTAAACACAGGAAAAAAGCATTCAATGCATCCATAAACTTATCATCAGAAATTTGAGTATCTAGTTTAAGTAAGTCCTCCTTGGACTCATTTTCAACATCCACTATGCCTTTGGCATCTACAGATGCCTCTGCAAAAATGCCAAGCAATAATCTTCTCTCAAATTGAAAAGAATTTGGAGATTAGACAATAATATGTACTCCTTGTCTTTAATTGGGAAAGTAGGCAAAGATGGAATGATAAAGCTTGAAGGAGTGTCAGATGGCTCATCAACCTCTCTAGTGGTCTCTTCAATTATTGTCTCTGCTTTGAATTCAGTAACATCCAGGTCCTTTGCAACTAATGCTTTCATCTGGGTGTCTAGTTGCTCCTCAACATCAAGTTCATCTACAATCTCTTTAAGAAGGAAACAACTGTTGAGATATCGAGCTCCACTCGTGATACGCCAGGGTGACCGTTGTGTATTTATGTCACCGACTTGTCAGTTGCAGATGCGGTTGGTACACCGCCCATGAATAATACCTACATGATAGCTATCCTTATCTACTCTAGTTCGTGGCTCAGTTAGTATGCCACCTTAGTTATTTGAGTTTGGTTTGAGACCCATATATAGGGTTCTTCTATTTCTTTGTAAGAGAGTTCTTTTGGCTTACACAACTAAGAAGAGGAAAACTGTTTTTAGCCTCCACCTCTGTGTGTATTCCCCCATTTGTGCAAGCAAGAAAGCTTCAAGTGAGACTCCTTCCTTCTCTCCCACAATCTTGACATGGTATCAGAGCCTTGTTCATGGTAAGGAGCTCAAGAAAGCAAGCCAAGCTCGCGGTGGTCTGGTAAGAGGAGCAGTGTTGCTTTCATTTTCTGTTTTGGGAGCAGATCTCTGCAAGTAGCACAGCCGAAAATTGCAGGAGTGCATTGTCTCAGTGATGGACCTAAAAACGGGCCGGCACTGGCTCATGCACTAGCCGGACCTCGTCACTATGCGCAAGACAACCCCTCGGCCTCGCGGCCAGGAGCGTCTATCAAAATCTCTGCCTTCCTAAACATTGCGTTTGTAATACGTTGTAGTCCAACTGATCCTAAGCCAATATTGCTCCTCAGAGGGAGTCCCTTTCACATAGCCAAAAGGCTCGAATCACATACACATGGGGTTCCTCCTACGGCTGAATGCCGTCAACCCTCTGCGACTCTCTTACACCTTGGGGATTGGCCCCTCGATGCGCCGCTCAACATTTAGACATTTCGCACAAACGTCACTCAAGGTACCAAATAAGCGTATCCAGGAATGTACCATTGTCCTTACTTGACTTCCCCTTTATGATCCCACGACTAGCCTACAGCATAGGAACCTCACGCTCTCAACGGTGGGTCAAAGGCCTACTGAAAACAATTGCTATGCATGTCCAGGAGCTAACTCTGATACTTTTAATTTCCTCTAAATGATCATGCAAAGAGGTGGATGCCTGGTGCTCAAACATTTTAAAAACCAGCAGCGTGCAAGTGCAAAACATCTCTTTCATGCTTTTCTTTCTAACCGCTTTGTGCTTCGCTGCAACACCTAGCACCGAAGTGATCTTCGTGCTACTAGGTTTTAATTTTTATCATTATTATTCCGTCCTAGATGCGATGCATATAAAATCAGAAAATTATTCCTTATGCTCACCGGCATTTAACCATTTTTTCCACAACTCTACCCTTCCCCGTTGATAGTGCATCATTGCATTTATTTCTTTTAGGGTTTCCTTGTCATTTTATGTGGAGAAAGGAAGGAAACACGCACTAAAACATATAAACAAGGCTGAACTGAAGCATAACTTCATGCCCCAGCCTTGCTATACATCAACAAACATAAATCCTATTTTTCTATATTTTTCGTAGCCCCAAATGTATTTTTCCCCTATTTTTCATGCGTTTTTTATCATTTTCCTGCCATTTTCTTCATTTTCTTGTATTTTTTAAATTGCTGAAAATGAAAACCAGTTTGTGGGCTATGGCCCTTAGTTCATTTGCAACAAAATTGAAAGATTAGTTGATGTGTATCGACGGTTTTCCCCATTTATATGCCCAAAACCCTTGTTTTTCCCCATTTTTCATGCGTTTTCGGGTTTCTTGACATTATTTCGAGCCATGAAATGCATATTTTTCATAATTTCTGGTTATAAACAGTAAGAACTCAGAAGAATCAGCAGCATAATCAAATCTTAGTCCATATGAACGGCATTCCATCAATCAAAAGCATAAAACACTAAATTTTCTTTGTAATTTTTTTAGTTTACCGCTTAAACGCGTGTTTCGGGTTTTGTGTCCATGGCTGTAGATTTGGAAAACAGCAACACTTCATGTCCAGCAACATCACAAATCACCATTCTCAGCCCGTGTAGCAATCCGGTCCATGTCGGACAAGTCTCCATCATTCTTTCTTCATTGCTCCTTCCCACACATGAACTGCCTCTTAGAAGAGAGAGAGGGAGGAGAGAGAAAGACTAGAATCAGAAATTTCAAACCAGGCCATCATTCGACGGGCGAAGGGCGGCGATATGATCAGCATACGGAGTGTAGGCAAGGGCCATTGTCAGATGGGGGGTTGTGTGCAGGCTGGGAGAGGCATTGATCAACCATGAAGCGCATTTTTCGGCGCCTGTCTGCGTGCTCCTCTCCCCACGATTTCATGCATGATCCAACTCCAAAGTTTCATGTGACATTAAAATTTTGGGCCCCAAAGGTCACTTGCCCATTTTGGCCAATTTTTGTCCACCTCTTCGCATCTTGACCGGTTTCTTGGCCATTTCCCCGTCCGGACTCGGAATCGAGCTCTGAAAAATCCTGGGCGTCCGGCTTAGCATCCCGCATTGGTCAGTAGCTTGTGTCAACCCGCACGACTGTCTGAAAAATTATGAAAAATCAACAAGTGTCGCTCGGGCGCCTTTAAAGCACTTTGGCGCTTAAAATCGTCCTAGATCGAGCCGTCGCCTTTGACAGTGAATATTTTTCCCTTGATCTTCATAATTTTTAGCTATTTTTAAGCACTTCCCGTCACCTAAATTCCGCTCTCATTGGCGACCACGGGATAGGGCGACTCAGCCCGTCGAATCCACGAACATATCTGCACATAAACAACCAAAGAAGCATCAAACTGATACAAAACAATTATCATCATAAAACTCAGCACAATGCTCCCCCTACCCCTGGACAGAACCAAGGCATAACATCCACAAGGAGTAGGCCTAGCATCATTTAATAGAAGATCCGAAGCGAATCACTAACCAGCTGCTCCAACACAGCCAAACGAAAAAGCCTATCAAAGAGGTTGCCCTAAGTGGTAGTCTGAACTACTGACCTACTAAAGACAACACAACTAGGAGCTCCTACAAGGCGAGGACTCCTATAGCCTGATCAAGGAATATTTTCATTCAGTACATGTCTTCTTTTAGGGTTTTTATTGGACGAACATACTTGGGCATGTAAAAAGGAGGGAGCTGAGCGTAGTGACCCAAGGAGAACAGGGCATCGGTCTCAGGACCTGTCTCGGCACCCAAGAACCTACCAAGCCCTCGCAAGGCGACACTTAATCCTTTTCTAATGCTCACTTTTATTTTCGCTCCAACCTTCCTGGTTTTGATATTACTTTTTCCAGCAAGAAGCCACCCCTAGGAAGACAAGGTATCGGCCCCGGGTCTGACTCGTCCCCAGGAACCTACCAGGCCTTCGCAAGGCAATGATCAACTGCTTATATATTTTCATTTCTTTTCTTTTCATTGATAGGGGTTAGAACCCCTTTTTACACACCTTCGCATTTATATTCATCTTTTAGGATATTCAGGATTTCTTGACATCATTATTATTATCTTCTAGCAGGCTTCTCTAACTGCCTCACTACTAACAAGAACTCCTAGAATGGCTGCCTAGCAGGCCAGCAGAACAGAGCCACTAGGGCTTCCTTCTAAAACAGGTCTTTCAATGCCTGACAATGTCTTTACAGGAGGCAATGACTACTCCAACCTCCCTCAAACATACTTAGCCTAACCCTGGGACTTCATGCCTTGGTTGCCGGTCCCCAACAAAAATAGATCCCCTCGACAAGTACAAATACACATATAATAGAAAAGAAAGGTACTCGTAAAGGAGAAATATCACCTGGAATGGCCACAAGAAGCTTCCATCGCAGCAAAGGCTCCTCCAGGCTCCACAAAATTCCACAACCCGAAAAACCTGTCCAGCACAACACTAAACAAAAACCCAATTAAACGCACCCGCACTAGACAGGGAATCGGCCCTCTTGGCCTAATGAAATCAGACATGACTTTGCTACAAAACTGAATCGGCCCTCTTGGCCTAATGAAATCAGACATGACTTTGCTACAAAACTGAATCGGCCCTCTTGGCCTAATGAAATAAAACAATACTATGCATAACATCCTCCTGGAAACAACCATGATGGAAATCAAAGCATACTATTCCCAGGGGAACAGGGCTTGTAGCCCTAAACTAGGTGCAGTGGATTATGACCTATCCCTCCTGCGTATATCGCAAGAGGTGTTCGCATCACATGTCGTCGAATCAGTCTATGGGTCCGAGATAATAAAGGTAGATGAGTCTCGCTTACCCTCTGCATCACCCAAATCAACCATCGTCTGCCAAAGAGGGCATGTTCAGAAAGCATACCCCACAAACGACCAGGTCCTGTCTCACTATCAGTAGATATATCGGGACAAGGGCCACAATTAAAGAAGAGGTCCTCTTCATACGCAAGATTAGCCAATGAATCGGCAAACTGATTCCAATTCCGTGGAATCAGCTGAAAAGACACTCTATCGAATTCGTCTAGCAGGGCTATGGCAGTATGATGGTACATACAAAGGATCGGGTTCCGCACCATGTACGTCCCATTGAGTTGATTTAAAACCAACTGAGAGTCCCCTTTTATCAACAACTGGCGGATACCACCCTTCTTTGCAATATTCAAACCCATAATCAGGGCTTTGTATTCTGCCATATTATTGGTAAAATTCGCCCCGAGATAAGCAGCTAACTTCATGACAATGCGTCGTCGGGGGTCGCGGATGACAACTCCTACACTTCCTTTTTTGCATGCACCCCTGGACGCCCCATCAAAGTACAAGGTATACGTCCATAAAGGGTTTACATATCCTGCCATCCTGGACTCTACGCGTAATTATGGTAATCGAAATTCAGCATATTCAACGGGTGGACTGTAGGCTCCATCCCTCCATCATCATTGAATTCAACAGGGATGCTCGTCAAAAGTTGTAGGCAGTGATGGCAGAAGACCTTGATTTCCCAAATGAATGTCCCGCCTTCTTGCTCAATCACCTTGTATCCTTTGCTCCACCAAATGAGCTTTCCCTGATGATATCTCTGTTCCAAATATGGGTGTTCTAAATAAGGGATCAGACGACCCATCAACCTCTATCACGATCAGATGTTTGATCAATCTTGCCTAGACCTGCAAGGCAGTCATAGCATTAGAAAAATCAGAAGTAATAAGGTTTAATCTTATTAAGATTAACCTTATTTTTAAATTCTATCCCCTCAAGGTCAGCTAACAAAACTGTGGATTTATTCTTTCCTATTCTAACGATCTTATAGGGCCCATCCCATTTGGGTTCTAGCTTGCCTGGGAATAATTCACGTCGTGCGTCATAATACAGAACAAGCTGTCCTTTCTTGAAGGTGTATTTCTTGGCTTTGAGGTCGTGTAGCTTCTTCATTCGGCGCTTCGCCACTTCTTGGTGCAATAAGCTCTGCAACTTAAGCTCGTCTAAATGGGCCAGTGTCGTCAAGCGCTCAAAAAGAGCGTCTTCATCGCTCAAAGAATGATTGATGGCAAACCGAATGGTCGGCAGCTCAATTTCTAAAGGCAAGACACACTCCTCCCCATATACTAACTTAAACGGGGTATGGCCAGTGGCTCGTTTGAAAGTCGTATTATAGGCCCACACTGCCATGTATAACTTTTTATCCCAATCCCGTTTCTTTTCCGACACAATTTTGGACAGGATGCCCACAAGCTGCTTGTTGGTACTTTCGACTTGCCCATTGGCTTGCGGATTATATGGGGTTGTCTTGTTATGCTTGATGTTCCACAACTCTGTCAAACCTTTGATCACCTTATTCAGGAAATGAGTTCCGCGGTCCGACACTAATTCTTTCGGTGGACCAAACCGGCATATTATCTGCTCTAAAAGGAAACTAGCAGTTTCTTTAGCATCATCTTTCCTTGTTGCACATGCTTCTGACCACTTTGTGAAGTAGTCAGTTGCTACAATGATGTACCGCTTTTGCGTAGTCGATGACGGAGTAATAGGACCCACAAAGTCGATTCCCCACTTCTCAAATGGAAGTATCGCCATAATAGGGGTGAGTGGTCGTTTCCTATTCTCTCGACTATCATGTCGTTGGCAAATATCGCATCGCTTAACATACGCAAACGCATCCTGGAAGATGGCAGGCCACCAATAACCTGCTCTTAAAGCCTTTTGTGCTGTAAGCCGTCCAGCAAAATGGCCACCGCAAGCAGAATCATGGCACTCCTCCAAAATGAATGGCACCTCGTCAGGCATCACACATCGGCGATAGATATCATCAACCCCTTGCCGATATAATGTACCTGCGATCAAGGCGAACTTTAACGCTCGCTGCTTAATTTTCCTTTTCTCAGCCTTAGATAATTCGGATCCCGCCTCTCCTGTTGATAAATAATGCGTTATTGCAGCATACCAGGAGGGAATAGATGCCGTATCTATTTTAAATATCATCTCCATGTCACTACCTTCAGCCACAGATTCTTTCGGCTCCCCAAAGTCCACTAGACATTCCACGATGCCTTGCAACCTTGGTGGCTTACTCTTGATTTCATAATCAAATTCCTGCAAAGTGATCAACCACTTCGCTAAACGATCAGGCGGCTGTAACTTATTCATCAATAGTCGAAGTCCCTCCGCCTTCGTATAAAGCACGACTTTCTCATAGAGAATGTAATGCCTGAACTTCTTGGTCCCAAAGACCATCGCTAGACACAGCTTCTCCATGTAGGTGTAATTAATTTCGGATACCCCCAGCTTCCGACTAGCAAAAGCAATCGGGTGGTACCACTTCTCTTCCCAAAATTGGGCTAAACAGCAGCTGATACTATACATGGTGGCTGCTGAAAATATATAGAACACCTCACCTCTTTTAGGTGCTTTTAAAACGGGCGCTCTTGCTAGCTCTTGTTTCACGTCCTCGAATGCTACCTTACAAGGGTCACCCCATACAAACGAACAGCTAAAGGACAATAAATTTGTAAGCGGCAACGTTCTTTCTGCTAAGGCGTTAATGAATCTACGGTAGTAACCAACCGAAGACAGAAAGCTATGAACCTCTTTCGGAGTGCGTGGTGGACCCATGGCAACTATAACTTTGACCTTCTCGGGGTCTGTCGCAATTCCTACCGAACTGACCACATGACCCAGCAATAACCCATAAGGTACTCCAAAAGCACACTTCTGTGGGTTTAAGGCGATGCAAAATTGTCTACAGCACTCAAAGCATTTTCTCAAAATGATCAACTGCCTTTCTCTCACGGTGGCAGCCCCTAAGTCATCAATAAACACCCTCAACTCTTCAGGGGATATGTCACCGAATGTCTTATCGGCTGTTCGTTGCCACGAACCAGGCGCATTGCATAAACCAAAAGCCATCACGTGGTAAGCAAAAGTGCCAAATACAGTGATAAAAGTTGTTTTCAACTTGTCCTCTTCTGCAATTGCCATTTGGTTGTATCCTGCAAAGCAATCCATAAACGAATATATCTCCCTACCCGCTAATTGATCCAAAATTTGGTCAATAAATGGCAATGGGTAGTAGTCCTTAACTGTCTGCTTATTCAGCTCCCTAAAGTCTACACATAAACGGATCTGATTATTCTTCTTCTTTCTAATCACAACTGGCGAACACCATTCCGTGTGTTGCACAGGAAAAATCAAACCCGCTTTTCGAAGCTTCTGTAACTCTTCAAACAGCCCGTCCCTCAATTCGAAAGGCATACGCCTTACTTTCTGCCGTACAGGACGACTGCCCTCTTTCAACGGAATTGTATGAACAGCAAGACTAGGAGGAATGCCTCTCAACTCATCATAACTCCAGGCAAAGATATCACGGAATTCCTGGATCAAGGCCACATAGTCCTCCCTTTCTGTTGAGCTGAGCATAGAGCCTAATTTGATTGGCCGCGAATCATCAAGCGTACCAAGGTCTAGCTCGATAACATCTGCATCTCTTATACGCTCTTGGCCCTCTATCGGCTCGTTCAAAGTGATCTGATAGATGTCCTCCGTGGTGGATCCCTCTTTGGACTCATCACTCGATGATGTCTCACTAGCAGATAAATCTTCTAATGTCTCCAATTCTGTAGAAGATAGAGGAGCTCTCTCACTCTGCGGGGACTCAGGGTAAGCATCAACCACCACACGCTGGGCACCTCTGCCGAATATTAATCGACCGGCAGGTATATCCACTTGGCAATCCGCTTGCAAGATCCAAGGTCGTCCAAGTAATACTTGATAACTTGGCCGCCCTGCAAAACGAATCACCCTAAAGTCCAACAGGCATTCTACATTTGCAACAGTGACATGGACCTTAGTAATGCAGCCTTCCGGCTGTCTCAAACTGTCATCTGCCATTCTGAGAATTGTGGAGGTATCTTTCTGAATCGCAAGACCCAACCTTTCCATCAGTTCAGAACTCATAATGTTAACAGATGATCCCGTGTCGACAATGGCATAATCTACTAATATCCCATCGACATAGGCTGCAACCCTTGGGCAATGCTTCTCAGCATACTCGAACCAGTCATCACCAACTCGCGCAATACCCAAAGGTTCTACAATATACCCGGTACGTAGGATCTTTCTAAATTCCTTGCGTACTCCTGGGGAAAGCTTAATAAGCTGCAAAAGGTTCACATCCGGTTTGACTTCGCAAGAGAGCTCGCCAAATCGAATTCATGATAGTTCGATAGAGCTCGCTTTTCACGCCAAATCATCCGCTCTTTAGGTCGCTGAACTGGCTTTATTGCCTCTTTCTTAACTTTCACCTTCTTCTTTGGTGCTTCCTTATCGGCTTTACTCTCTACGGGCTTCAAAGGTCCCCCTTCTAGGGCAGGATCCAAAACTTGCGTTCCTTTGTCGCCTTGTTTAGGGTTTCCGTCGACAGGCTTATCCTTGTCGGCTTCTCTACCCTTTTGACCTCTTGTAAGAACAGCTCGTAGATTAGAGGTTTCAGCATCATTAACGCGTACAGCCTCAATCAAACTAACCCCACTACCACTTGGTAGCTCCTCCACTGTAGTCTTTGGTCGTTGAAGTATTTGTTTAGGCCCGTTTTCTGGCTGGGAATCATTTCCTTGGGCACGATGATTAACAAGCCCTGGTTGCCGACTACCACGCTGGAGAGAACTGATCTTACTCCAGCAGATAGCTGCTAGATGGCCGGATTTTCCACAAATGTCGCACTTAACATTTGGGCAATTTCTTGGATAGTGCTGCCCGCCACACCATTTGCAACTAAACCTCGCCGGTGCACCCTCCTCTGGGTATCTACTTCCTATCAAATTTTGTTGTTTTTTAAGGAAGTTGACATCAACAGCTATTTGTCGATACTGCTCCGTAATCATGTCGGTATAATGCTTCATCATGTCCTTAACCTCGCCAAGAACATTGGAAGAACTCGACTCATAGCCTTGGTCATTACCATGTCGTTCAATTGGCCTAACAATTCGATTAGGCACTAGTTGTTGAGCCACAGGCATGGTATTAGAATTGACCGCCTGGCCTCCACTACTTGGAGCCATTTGACTGCCCGTAGGCATCGACATGCTAGGGGGAGCTGGTAATAAAGGGACATTCTGTATCATGTTCCCTCTCCCATTAGGGTTAGCCATCGCTATCCCTTGGCCACTACTGCCATTGGCTATTGCCATATTGTTTCCCAATACTAAACCCATATTCGAATTGCCTCGAGAAGCATAGGCTGCTTGTAGTCGGGATTCCACCTCTTGTGCTCGTGTAATGGTAGTATCTATATCCCCCAAGGGGACACTACTCAACTGCAATTGGATATTGAAGTCCAACCCATGTAGGAAATATTGCAATTGGGCAGCTGCGGGGATAGGAATAGAGGTGTCCAACTTACGGAAGACCTCTTTTATCTTCTTCGCATAAGCACGAATATCCTCGTGTGGATCTTGGTGGGTCACGTTGAGTACACACAACCAATATTGCCCACCCCTTTCAGGGGTAAACTCCCTTCGAAAAGCTCCATAAAATGCATCAATGTTCAATATGGTTCCGGCTTCTAAACCATGATACCATATAGCGGCTCTTCCTTTGAGAGTCATGTTGAAGAACATCATTAAATGCCCTTCTTCTTGAATGCGACAGTTAAACATCAGCTTTTGAAACTCCCTAATGTGAAGTTCTGCATCTTCCTCAACTAGCCCATTAAAAATGGGTAGCGGGTAACCTAGAGCCGGCAAATCCGTCGTTCCTGCTGGAATTGCAATAGGCTGCGCCATGACGAGGATTGGATTTGTACTAGGAATAGGGAACGGTGGGGTTACACCTCCCGCAATTGACGTGGACTGGCTTATGGAAGGAAGGGGAGCACTAGAGCTTCCACCTTCTCCTAACTTACTGCTTGTGGTCCTAAGACCACTAGATCCACTCCCTCGTAAGGGTTCAGCACCGCTACGCTTAGGGGAATATCTCCTAAAAATTTCAGCACGTCGCCTAGCTCTTTCGTCTCTTTCTTGCTTTTGGATTTCTGCTAGACGATGCTTATCAATAAATAATGGATCAATCTCAGTATCCTTTGGCATAAACTACTAGTTGGTCCTTAAACAACCAGGATTCGAGAACCGCCACTTTTAAGCAGCTCCCGGCAGACGCACCACTGATGGACCTAAAAACGGGCCGGCACTGGCTCATGCACTAGCCGGACCTCGTCACTATGCGCAAGACAACCCCTCGGCCTCGCGGCCAGGAGCGTCTATCAAAATCTCTGCCTTCCTAAACATTGCGTTTGTAATACGTTGTAGTCCAACTGATCCTAACCCAATATTGCTCCTCAGAGGGAGTCCCTTTCACATAGCCAAAAGGCTCGAATCACATACACATGGGGTTCCTCCTACGGCTGAATGCCGTCAACCCTCTGCGACTCTCTTACACCTTGGGGATTGGCCCCTCGATGCGCCGCTCAACATTTAGACATTTCGCACAAACGTCACTCAAGGTACCAAATAAGCGTATCCAGGAATGTACCATTGTCCTTACTTGACTTCCCCTTTATGATCCCACGACTAGCCTACAGCATAGGAACCTCACGCTCTCAACGGTGGGTCAAAGGCCTACTGAAAACAATTGCTATGCATGTCCAGGAGCTAACTCTGATACTTTTAATTTCCTCTAAATGATCATGCAAAGAGGTGGATGCCTGGTGCTCAAACATTTTAAAAACCAGCAGCGTGCAAGTGCAAAACATCTCTTTCATGCTTTTCTTTCTAACCGCTTTGTGCTTCGCTGCAACACCTAGCACCGAAGTGATCTTCGTGCTACTAGGTTTTAATTTTTATCATTATTATTCCGTCCTAGATGCGATGCATATAAAATCAGCAAATTATTCCTCATGCTCACCGGCATTTAACCATTTTTTCCACAACTCTACCCTTCCCCGTTGATAGTGCATCATTGCATTCATTTCTTTTAGGGTTTCCTTGTCATTTTATGTGGAGAAAGGAAGGAAACACGCACTAAAACATATAAAAAAGGCTGAACTGAAGCATAACTTCATGCCCCAGCCTTGCTATACATCAACAAACATAAATCCTATTTTTCTATATTTTTCGTAGCCCCAAATGTATTTTTCCCCTATTTTTCATGCGTTTTTTATCATTTTCCTGCCATTTTCTTCATTTTCTTGTATTTTTTAAATTGCTGAAAATGAAAACCAGTTTGTGGGCTGTGGCCCTTAGTTCATTTGCAACAAAATTGAAAGATTAGTTGATGTGTATCGACGGTTTTCCCCATTTATATGCCCAAAACCCTTGTTTTTCCCCATTTTTCATGCGTTTTCGGGTTTCTTGACATTATTTCGAGCCATGAAATGCATGTTTTTCATAATTTCTGGTTATAAACAGTAAGAACTCAGAAGAATCAGCAGCATAATCAAATCTTAGTCCATATGAACGGCATTCCATCAATCAAAAGCATAAAACACTAAATTTTCTTTGTAATTTTTTTAGTTTACCGCTTAAACGCGTGTTTCGGGTTTTGTGTCCATGGCTGTAGATTTGGAAAACAGCAACACTTCATGTCCAGCAATATCACAAATCACCATTCTCAGCCCGTGTAGCAATCCGGTCCATGCCGGACAAGTCTCCATCATTCTTTCTTCATTGCTCCTTCCCACACATGAACTGCCTCTTAGAAGAGAGAGAGGGAGGAGAGAAAGACTAGAATCAGAAATTTCAAACCAGGCCATCATTCGACGGGCGAAGGGCGGCGATATGATCAGCATACGGAGTGTAGGCAAGGGCCATTGTCAGATGGGGGGGTTGTGTGCAGGCTGGGAGAGGCATTGATCAACCATGAAGCGCATTTTTCGGCGCCTGTCTGCGTGCTCCTCTCCCCACGATTTCATGCATGATCCAACTCCAAAGTTTCATGTGACATTAAAATTTTGGGCCCCAAAGGTCACTTGCCCATTTTGGCCAATTTTTGTCCACCTCTTCGCGTCTTGACCGGTTTCTTGGCCATTTCCCCGTCCGGACTCGGAATCGAGCTCTGAAAAATCCTGGGCGTCCGGCTTAGCATCCCGCATTGGTCAGTAGCTTGTGTCAACCCGCACGACTGTCTGAAAAATTATGAAAAATCAACAAGTGTCGCTCGGGCGCCTTTAAAGCACTTTGGCGCTTAAAATCGTCCTAGATCGAGCCGCCGCCTTTGACAGTGAATATTTTTCCCTTGATCTTCATAATTTTTAGCTATTTTTAAGCACTTCCCGTCACCTAAATTCCGCTCTCACTCAGGTTGAGACACCCTTCGCGGTGAAGCAAGAGGGCAGTATATGTTGCGGGATAGGGCTTTAGCCCTTGGCGACCCTGTTTTTTTGATTTGAGGCCATTTCGGGGCCTGTTTTGGAGGCGGAAGTTTTCTGCACGCACTCAGAAAAAGGCCCAGTTTTATGCTGTGCGACAACTGTTCTACAGGTCAGTGAAAAGTTACTGTAGAAATTGCATTGTATGCCTGTGCGCAGAGACATTGGGAGTTACAAAATCATCCCTGTTGTCTGTTGATGCAAAATCGTCACTAGGAAGTGACTGTGTGGTCAAATACCACTTTCGTCAGTTTTGCAGATTTGCCCTTGTGAGGCTGAAGCTGTGTTCTTTGCAGTGACACAATTTTTTGCAGTGTTCTGTAATGGCGTCTGATTCTCTTTCACAGATTGTCACTGAAAAGCTTGACAAGAACAACTTCCAAGCATGGAAGTTTAGAATGACAAATTTCCTTATGGGAAAAGGATATTGGGAATTTGTTGTAGGAAATGAAGAAGAACCAGTTCTTCCTGATGTTCCCAATCAACAGCAAATGCAGGCATTCAAAACATGGCATAAGAGAGCCAGGAAAGTTATGTATTGGCTGTCTATCAGTATTTCAGACTCTATGATTGTGCATATTCAGGATGCAAGTACGCCAAAGGAGGCATGGGATACTTTGTAAAAAATATATAGCACAAATACGCAAGACAGGAAAATGCAGCTCAAGCAAGAGTTGCATAATGTGCAAAGAGAAAGTATGAGCATCAACGACTACCACATGAAGCAGAAGAAGATTGCAGATGCACTTGCTTCCATTGGGTCGCCAGTGGAAGATGATGATTTAGTTTTCGTGACCTTGAATGGTCTAGGAAAGGATTATGCACAGTTTCGAACATCCATTTCCGTCCGTGAAAGATTTCCTGATTTTGAGGAGTTGATTGCTCTTCTGATTTCTGAGGAGCAGAGAAATGGTGGTGCATCTTCTTCAGGAGGAACTTCAAGAGAAGCTGTCTTCTACTCAAATGCTGGAAGAGGTAGAGGCAGAGGTAGAGGAGGCCGATTTGGAGGCCGTGGCAGAAATCAGAATATGCAGCAAACTCAAGAAAACCAGTCCTATGGAGGAGGACGTGGTAACTCTAGAGGCAGGGGGAGCCAAAGAGGTCGTGGTGGATGGCAAAGAGGCCAAAATGCAAACAGTAATGTTGAATGCTACTACTGTGGTAAAATGGGTCATATGGCTAAAGACTGCTATAAAAAGCAGAATGACATCATGAATGGAAAACTGCAACAAGGGAATTATGCATCTTCTAGTAGACAGGGTGATGACAGAAATGAGCACTTGTTTATGGTGCAGCACATGAACAATTCTGTGACAAGTGCAGAAGAAAGAAATGATGTATGGTATGTTGACTCAGGTGCATCAAACCACATGATAGGTCATGCAGAATGGATGGAGGATGCAAGAAAAATGGAAAAACCAGGATTTGTGGAGACTGGTGATGATACTGCACATCCTATTGTGCAGATTGGAAAAATTCCCTTGTCTATGTAGGATGGGAAAAAGAAATACATGTCCGATGTATTTCATGTCCCGAATATCACCAAGAATCTGGTTTCTGTTGGTCAAATGGTTGAGCAGGGCTTGCAGGTCAGATTTAATCCTCATGGATGCTTTGTTGAGGATATGAAAAATAAAGGTCGCTTAATAGCAAAAGGAAAGAAGAAGGGCAGAATGTTTACATTGGATGCAGACATGGCTGAATTGAGTGCAGCAATGTTTGCACATGGGACCGGTGTAGTTGCAGATATTGATATCTGGCATAAACGCATTGGTCATGTTAATGTATAGCGACTTAAATCAATGCAGGCCCAAAATATTGTTGTAGGTTTGCCAAAATTCAAGGTTGCAGAAAATGCATAAGGTATGTGAAGCCTGTCAATTTGGAAAACAGGCAAGGAAACCATTTCCTAGACATGTTCAAGAGAGTAAGAAGCCATTGGAATTAATCCACTCTGATGTGTGGACAACTAAAGCTGCATCTCTTGGAGGCTATCATTATTTTGTCAGTTTTATTGATGACTATAGCAGAAAAGTTTGGGTGTATTTTATGAAGAAGAAAAGTGAAGTTTTTGGGCATTCCAAAACTCTTAAAGTGATGGTTGAAAAAGAAACAGGCATGCAGATAAAATGCCTAAGGTCAGATGGAGGGGGAGAGTACCTCTCAAATGAGTTTGCAAGGTTCCTACAGGAGCATGGCATAAAGCAGCAATATTCATGCAGTCATACACCACAACAAAATGGAATTGCAGAAAGGAAAAACAGGCATATTGGAGAGGTATCTCGTGCCATGCTCAATGAAAAAGACTTGCCAGATTTTTATTGGGCTGAAGCAGTTGCTACAGCAGTCTACATAATGAACAGGACTCCCACTGCAGCAATACATGGAATGACTCCAGAGGAGAGGTATACTGGTAGGAAACCAGATATTTCTCATTTGAAAATTTTTGGTTGCATTGCCTATGTACATGTGCCAGATGAGTTGAGATCCAAGTTGGATCCAAAAGCTGAGAAGTGCATCTTTATTGGTTACTCTCTGCAGCAAAAAGGGTATAGATGCTATAACCCTTCTACTCGTAAGTTTACAGTGAGCAGAGATGTTGTTTTTGATGAGATGAATAGCTGGTATAAACCAGTAAATGTGATTGATGATGTAGATGCACAAAATGGTAATGCTGCACAGAATTCACAGCAGCAGTCACAAAATATTAGTGGACCTGGAGCGTCCTCTAGTAGTGGTTCACATTCTTCGCCATGGACAAGTAGATTGAGATCAGGAGAATCTTCTCAAAGTAATGCAGATAGTGGTATGCAGGTATCACGAAAAGGAAAAGAGAAGGTTGATCAGCCCATGTTTGATGTGAATGCAGGTCACTCTTATGTGGATGGTGAATCCAGTGGCTCAGAACAGAGCATTGATGATGAGTTGGGTATTCCTTCTATTGTTACACCTGGAGTAAGGAAGACCAGGGATGTTTTGAGAGCACCTGGGAGTGAACCCACTTTGCGCAGGTCTACCAGAGTTAGGTATCCTGTGGATAGGCTGAAATATGATGGATTTACAGCCATTCACTATGCATATATGGTCAAGGTGATACAGGAACCAGAACCCACTTCTTTTGAGCAACCATGGGAAAAGAAAAATGGGAGAAAGCCATGGATGAAGAAATGGATGCCTTGGAAGCAAATGCTACATGGGAATTGGTACCTTTGCCTAAAAGTAAGAATGCAATTGGCTGTAAGTGGGTTTATAAGGTGAAGCACAATGCAGATGGTTCTGTGAACAGATACAAGGCAAGATTAGTAGTCAAGGGGTATGCACAAACATATGGCATTGACTATGAAGAAACATTCAGTCCGGTTGCAAGGATGGCAACCGTAAGAGCAGTCATTGCTATGGCTGCATCAAAGGGATGGTCTTTACATCAGATGGATGTAAAGAATGCCTTCTTGCATGGTGATTTGCAAGAAGAGGTCTATATGGAGCAGCCACCAGGTTATGTGCATACTGTTCATCCTGAGTTTGTTTGCAGGTTGAAGAAAGCCTTGTATGGCTTGAAGCAAGCACCTAGAGCATGGTCTGACAAGATAGGACAGTATCTTGTCACTATTGGCTTTCAAATTTCCAAGCCAGATTTCTCACTTTATGTGAGAAAAACAGAGAAATGTATTATGCTACTTGTCATTTATGTTGATGACTTGATTATGACAGGTGACAGTGATGAAGATATCCTTCATGTGAAAATGCTATTGAAGCAGAAGTTTGAGATGAAGGATTTGGGAGAGCTACGTTATTTCTTGGGCATTGAGGTGATTAGATCACCAAGTGGGATACAGCTCTTGCAGAGGCAGTATGGATTGGACATGTTGTCCAAATATGGGATGACAGGCTGTAAGCCTATTTCAGTTCCTTTGGAGCAGAATGTGAAGCTGAGCACAGATGCAGGTGAGCTTCTAGAAGACCCTACTATGTACAGATGCATAGTAGGAAGTTTGATTTATATGACTATTACCAGGCCAGATTTGAGCTATGTTGTTGGATTGGTAAGTCAGTTTATGCAGGCTCCAAGGAAACCACATTTGGATGCGGCTAGACGCATACTCAGGTATGTGAAGTCCACATTGCAGTATGGACTATTTTATGAGACTGGGGTTCAGATACAGTTGCATGGATACACTGATGCTGATTGGGCTGGTAGTATTTCTGATAGACGATCTACCAGTGGATATGTGTTCTCTTTTGGGAGTGCTGCAGTCACTTGGAGCAGCAAGAAACAGCCTACAGTTGCCTTGTCGAGCACAGAGGCTGAGTACAGGGGTGCAGCAATGGCTGCATGTGAGGTAGCTTGGTTGCATAAGCTACTTTATGATATGCATCAGTCTACAGATGGGCCAGTTGTCATTTATTGTGACAACATGAGTAGTATACACTTGGCAAATAACCCAGTCTATCATGCTAGAACAAAGCACATTGAGGTGCATTATCACTACGTGCGAGAGAGGGTTTTACTAGGTCTTATTGATCTAGTTTATGTCAGCACAGAGGATCATGTAGCTGACATATTCACGAAGGCATTGGGCGCAGAGAAGCTGTGCAAGTTCAGAGACCTGCTTGATGTGCAGGAATTGGGATTGAGCTCGAGGGGGAGTGTTGAGATATCGAGCTCCACTCGTGATACGCCAGGGTGACCGTTGTGTATTTATGTCACCGACTTGTCAGTTGCAGATGCGGTTGGTACACCGCCCATGAATAATAGCTACATGATAGCTATCCTTATCTACTCTAGTTCATGGCTCAGTTAGTATGCCACCTTAGTTATTTGAGTTTGGTTTGAGACCCATATATAGGGTTCTTCTATTTCTTTGTAAGAGAGTTATTTTGGCTTACACAACTAAGAAGAGGAAAACTGTTTTCAGCCTCCACCTCTGTGTGTATTCCCCCATTTGTGCAAGCAAGAAAGCTTCAAGTGAGACTCCTTCCTTCTCTCCCACAATCTTGACAACAACTAGATAATTTTGAGGTTTCTTTATGCTTTTCATCAGATTTTAGAGGGTATTTCATAAGGAAAAATACAATGAATGCAGTAGACTTAAGCATAAGCCTGCATTTTATTAGGTATAAAGTTAACTCAGACGCATAAAATCTATCAAGACAATGATAACCACATTTCTTGGTAAACAAGGACTTCTCACTGCTTGATCTTCCAACAGGGATGTGAACATACTCCTTGGAATCCAACTAAACAATAGGATTTGCTAACTCTTCAAAGTCTACAAAATCTTCCTTGCAAAAGTCATTTGAGAAATCAATAACTTGATCAAGGTCCCACTTTGGATTGAAAATCTCCATAGCTGTTGGATAGAAAGCAATGTCAATATTGTTTTCTATGAGAAATCCAAAAGCTTCTCAAAGGCTATGACATCTATAATTTGAGACAGCTCTGGGATCCTCATAGGAGACTTTGAAGCCTTTCCCTTCTTTGAAGCCCTGCTTGAACTTTGAGTTGTCATAGACATATGAGATGATATTGAAACATCTGAGGCAACTGACTCCTTTTTCATTGTGGGCTTAAGAACTATTTTCCTCTTCATACATGTGGAGGCAGACATGTGTGACATGTTTGTACCAGTAATTTTCTTGAGATTCAATAGCTCTAGAGGTTTTAGACTACTTTGCACACAAGGCGAGTGTCAATGTATAAGTTCTTTGAAGTGTAGCCCTCGCTCCATGTTGGATGAGTTAGGAATACGACCTGAATAGAAGCTTTTTGGAATCTCCAGAAGCTAGCATCACGCTGTTTCTGCAGGGGTAGTAAAACATCGTTTCTAACGAGAACACGACGCAATAGAAAGAAAATCAAAACCTTTCTATTTATCTACTTATGGCTGCACTACTTTGATGGAGGGGGTGTTGGACTATGGAACTCCAGAGGAGATCACTAAGTATTTACTGAGGGGCCACGGAGTATGGATGTAGGGAGTGACATGGAGGTTGAAGATGAGATTATGGATGAAGGGTACGGGTTCAATGAAGAAGGGGTTGGGATTATATAAGGATGGAGGGGGTGTTGATGATGAAGAAGGAGATGGGATTATGGAAGTCGATGATGAAGAAGGAGTTGACGGGAGGAGACAAACAGTTTGGAGTAGCGCATGGAAGGAGACGGAGATGGAGACAAAGACGTTTGATGCGGGAGAAATGGGGAAGAAAAGTGCGCGAAAAAATTTGGGTGGCCTTAAATAGGCGCAAGGGTGGAAGAAGGAACGTTCCAAAAACCCTAATCAAACAGCCAGTGAGAACATGACACGTGAACATTAGCACCCTCGAGTATATAAGAACTTCTCAGTTGTCATGAACATGCATTCATACCTTACATCACGACTACCATTCGTCCGATAATACTGATGTATTTGATCGATAGTTGATGTACGTCCAACGCTGGTGACGTCAAAAGTTGCTGTATGTCCGATGTTGGTGACGTCTGAATCAACACGATAGCATATTTAGCCAACTTTAGAAATAACGGTTCAGCGCGTTGTATTCGAGCTTAGGTGTAGCGTTATCCAAAACAATGCAATAGCATACTGCACTATGGATCCAATAATCCTTCATCACATTGTATTGAAGCTAAAGAGCTTCTTGTCATGTTCTTGCACTCTGCAAGCGAGGAAAATACGAAGCGAGGGCGTGCAAAAAGAAACACAAGGAACTAATGCATTCGCATTGTGTTGTAATCACCAATACGAAGAGATATTGGCAAAGCAAGAATTCAAATTCACTCAATCGTGTTGTATTGGGCCTACCTTTATTCCGAAGCGAGGAGCAGAAGTTCAAGGCCTAGGCATTTATTCGGCTTCCATCTAGTCTCTGTTTCGACGCAATGGGAGTCATTTTTCTTCATTTAGCTTCCATATCACATCGTGTTGCTTTCAATAGCAAGGAAAAAACAAATTGTAAGGAAGGTCTTGGTGAAGAAATCTTTTGAAGAAGGTGCTAAGCAAACTGTTGAGGAGACAATTGAAGAAATTGTTATCCCTGTCACACCATCTGGTCAAGTATGTGAGGGTGAATCCTTTAGGAACAAGTCATCTGGTATGGTTGAACCCTCAACTTCTCCTCAAGAGAAGTTTTCTAAGGAAGCCCCTATGATGAATAAGAGAAAGTCAAGATGGTTTTACATGTAGAGGTGTTTTACAGAGATCAAGAAAGCTCAAAAGTCAACTACTCACCTTATTCCTAAGGCTGCATTTTTTAGACTGGTCAAGGAGATATCGGATAGGTTGTCCTCTATTGCTTCTGTGGATGACCTCAACAAGAGATGGCAGATGTCTGCCCTACTATGCTTGCAAGAGGCATCAGAGGATTTTTTAATAGATTTTATGAATGATGCTTATATTGCAGCTGCTCATGCACATTGAACTACATTAATGAATAAAGACTCTAGTATGGTTAGCAGACTTAGATATAGGTTTGATAAAGTTTTAAAGCCCGTTCCATCGACTGATCAAAAGGCATTTGAAATCCTCAATATTCCACTCAAGATAGAGTAGAAAGAGCCACCAGCTGCCAAGATTGAAGAGGTTACCCATTTGTATCGTACAAGGGTTGCAAGTGAGCAGGAGGTTATCTTGGAGGGGAAAAGGAAAGAGGTAATAGAAAATGAGGATCTGATCTACCAGAGAAAGATTTTGTCTCTTGGCCCAGTAAACTTCGAGAGGATTGGCAAAGTGTACGGCCGAATGGTTGTGAATGTTTCTGTTAGTCCTAAGAAAGAAGACTACCTTAGCATTTCTCTAGAGGATAAGATCCTATTTGAGAAAAGGGATACTCAACTAATAGATTCAGTAGTTTATTGTTGTTTGAGGTAAGGTCTTTTGCTTCTCTTTATTTATAATGATTTTTTCCAAGGGTCCTTATATTGCACTCATTCTCTGATTCATTCTTTACTTTGTATACAGGGCATATGTTGCTTCTCTTAGCATTGATATTGCTAAGGGTATATTTGTTATTAATCCACTTCTCTTTGTGGATTTGTTTTCAAAATCTGATTCAAATATTGTAAGGTTTTTTAAGGACTTTGATAGTGTCACAAACCATCATATATTTTTTTCCATATATTGAAAGGTACTTTCTTCAACATTCTATCTCTTGATGATTTGTCTTTAGGGTTATTTCTCACTTGTGTTTTGGTTTGCAGAGGACACTGGAGCCTTATCTATATCGACATTCCTGCAAGAGAGATCATTTTTATGAATTCTCTTTCAGGAATCCATGGCCAATCAAAGATGTATTGTCAATAAGCACTCTTTGTTTTATCTTTTATTGGATAAAGTTTATAATATTTGCTAATAAGTTAATATGTGTAGTGTTGCTAGACTTATAACTACCCACTTGGACACCAGCTTTGAAAGCATTGTTGATCCTCAGAGACCTTTCAAATTTCTGCTTCAAGAGGTCCCATTGCAAAATGGCATACATAGTTGTGGCTGGAGAGTGCCTTTCAAATGCTTCAAGGATAATAGAGGGGGTGAATGTAAGTCTCCTATGCTTTATCCTCTTTATAGTGAAAGTCTCTTGCTACTTCAAATAACTTGTGTACTTTGTTACAGTGGAGAGATTACCCTGAGTCATACATGTGGTGGATACGAGAGAGGTGTATTCAACTAGTTTTAGATAGGGCAATTACACTGCTAGATCTAGATTCCCCTCACCCAGCTAAAAATTCCAAAGAAAAGGCAACAACCAAGGGCAAAGGCAAGAAAATGGCAACCACCAAGAAAAAGAAGTTTCGAAGGTCCAAACAAAAGGTGTCCAAAATGAAGGGCATGCCTAAGCTATTTGTACTGAAGTAACATTCCCCTTGTGTATACATATGTAGTACAATATTCTAACCCAAAATGTAATGATATGTCATTCAGATCTTACCCATGAAAGATTATTTTTTGTTCATAAAATCATAGAGAATTATAAAGCTTGAACCAAGTCTTTCTTATTAAATTGTACTACAATTTTGTAACTCATGATATAATGAAATCATTTTGATCCACAAACGACGATTTGTTATTCATGGAATCATTGCAAAGCTTATACCAAGATTTTTTAAATAGTACTTATCAATGTGTATAATTTCATGTTTCTAGTAGCAATATTTGTGAGCAAAAGAAAGATTCAAAATTATTTATACATGCATATTTATGGTTCGAAACTCACAACACTAGGAAGACAAATAGCTCATACATGATACAGAGCTCTCAGCTCTTTTTCCAATTACAACACGATTTACCTTGAACTTATATCCAGGAGTAATAATGTCTAGAAACTCCAAGGTGTCTCTTTAAGACTCCACTTTGAAGTAATGTTCACCTCCTTTACTTCTTATGCAGTAACTTGCATTGTAAGTTTCAATGTCTTGCAATCAATATCTGAATCTAAAGGAAACCAAGCACCCAATCTAAGTTTGTATCTTCTATAATCAAAACCTATGATAAGAGATTGTCGAGATATATTATAGGATAAACCCAATGATTGAGGGCACATGTTGCACCTTATAAAGTCGCCTTTGTGGTCAGATTCCTTGACTTTCCAACATAGACCTAAAATTTTGTCCAAATCTTCCTCTGAAAAATTTATGTTTAGCCATGAAACCTTCGTTCGTTGTAAACATGCTATTTTAAAGCAAGCTACAAAAACATGCAAGGGTAAAAACCATAATAAGTGTACTCTTCTCGAGATCCTTCCAAGATTCATAGCCTTTTGAATATCTTGAGCAATCTTGAATTTAAAACTCTCAGTTGTTGCTTCATCAAGCATCTCCCAATCCAAAGATGAGAGGCTTGGTAACTGCAGATCTTCAAGGTATCCATACACACCTGCTCTTGAAGGAACCATATATTGTGTATAATACACAAAGATTCCACTTTCATGAAAAAAACTCGTGGTCTGATCAGCATAAATAATATCTGCAAATTCTTTATGAATGGCATGGAATGTTCTACTGAGGCTCCCCATGGATTGCCACTCGAAACTTGTTGATGGAAAGATATCTATAACCAACAATCCATTAGTTAGCATATGCTTCAAACAAAACCATATACTCATGTATATTTTACAACTGAAACTTGCAGTGTGCTTGCTGGGAAAAACATTCTCGTGGATCCAAGTGCATATCTCTAGCCATGTAAACATGTTGCATCAAAGCAAACCAGCCTTGAGGCGTGGTTTTGAAGGCAAAGATACGTCCCTTCCAATGATATTTGATATCCCCTTGTTTTGTTTTTTTCACTCTGTGAGAGTCCCTGCAAGATGGTAGCATTGTAATCCAATCATTTATAGTAAATGTTTTGGGCTCCCATTCTCTATTTGTGCTCTTAGTATACATGGTGCAAGAGTTTATGGAATGACAAGGACTCCTTGTGGATGCCATGTAAACGACAATGAGTTTGTAGACAATGTGGAGAGAAAGAAAACTAAAGAGAGAGGTCAAGGAGACATATTCAAAATACTACGAGCACCAAGAACTTTGAAAATTCTCCCGATTTTCAAAATGGTCTTAATTAACTTAACTTTGTCATGTCTTCATCAGAGGTTTTGTCAGCTTTTATTAGTTAATAGGAGCCGTTGGAACTACCAAAACTTGTTAGGGTTTGAAGATTTCAGCTAAATAGAAGGGAAGAACCACAAAATGAACTCTACTATCTCAAAAGCAGAGGAGACAAGAATACTATATTTTTGTCCACGTGGAAAAATCTCTTTGGCCCTTTCCTTAATCCATGGATTAAGAAAAGTGTCATTTTTAATATTTTTCGGCCTAATATAGGAGTACAAATAATTAAGAAGGGTTTGATTAGTATAATTGACTTGGACTAAGATATTAGAGATAGCTTGGAACAGTTGTTCCATTGGCATTGTGTGGGGGAGAAATTTGGGGTGCATTGAGGCATCCTCATAAGGTGAGTAAGGTGAATAACATAGGGACAAAGCAAGGTGACTCATAGTAGGGTTGAGAGGGTTAGAAATGACATGTCAATGGGCTAACTATGAGTATGGCCAACGGTTGAGAAAGGAGAGCAAGCAAGAGGAGCTCTCTGGCAAGAAGATGCTACCTGATGTCTCCACCAATGTAGACTCCACATGACATGCCAATAACCTCTGACTCTTATAGTAGAGTTTCAATCCTTTATAGAAACAAGGCCATTAGTGATGACATCAAGTAGTTGGTTGTTACAAGGTTGTTATTTCGTTATTACTTAGCCTACATAGATCCCAAAGGTCATAAAACATGAAGAAGATGGTCTATTAGGGACACGATACATTCTTGCCAGACAACCATGATTTGAGAGTGAGATTCTTTGGATGACTTCCCACACAGATGCATGCCCGAAGCTGGTATGACTGGAAGATGGTCCACAAGGAGTTGATTCCAAGTGAAATGCAATGGTTCCAAGTGGAATGCAATGGTTCTCAATTTTCTATAAATTCTCATATTGGACCCATTTACAAATCAACCATTTGTTGGATCACATGCACATTTTCAAAAATATGGATAACTTATTGTTGTCGTAGGAAAGAGAGACACTCTAGGGACATGAATCGATGATGGTCTATGGCGGTGAAGTTTATGCAAATGATGAGGATGAGGATAATGGCGAGCATCCACGGCCTGTAGAACTAGAGGGGCACTAGAGGGATGGCAGGAGAGGATGGTAGAGCTACTGCTGATGAGGAGAAGAAGGAGCCCGAACTTATAGGTGGGCATGAGTATAATGTGCACACGGGATTTGATGAGAGAGAGAGCAACGAAAGAGAGAAACTGGTAGAGGGAGACTGAAGAGAGAGAGAGAGAGAGAGAGAGAGAGATCAGCGAAAGAGAGAAGTTGGTAGAGGGAGACTCAAGAGAGAGATATCAGAGACAGAGAGTGTGTGTGTTGCTGCTGGAAGTGAAAGTGCCTGTGAGTAAAACAACGAAAGTACCTACTTATAATTTCATTTGTGATTCTAATATTTCTAATATATAGACGTAATTTCTAATCTCCGAGATACAGATCCGGAAATTACGCACTGGTCTGGTTAACAAGTACCACGATTGGGCAACAGTCATCCCTCGACGAAAACTAGTCATGGGCTGACTGAAAGGTTTTGAAAAAAAAAGAAAAGCAGCCATCCCTCGACGGCAAGTCGTGGGCCGTTGCCTCTGCTCTTTCTCTCTCTCCCATTTCCCAGTACGCAAGCCGCAAATCTGGAGCGTTGAATCCCTTTAAGAGCCCGGTCACCCCAGCCCAGGGTGAGCAGGGTGAGCAGGGCGAGAGCGTAACATACAAGCGAAGATTCCCTGCGGGTCATACCAGTGCTGGGGAGCTGAAACTACTTGTTCCTTCTAGTACTACACGTGGGGAATTCATTTCATGCCCGCTTGATACAACGTTGCTTGTCATCCTTTTTTAATGATCGTCGGCAAATTTCCTTTCCTTACTTCTCTAAAGATTATTTGTAATGGTGCACCGAGCCTTATAACGAATTTGAACTTCAATTAATCTGTAATTTAATGTTGACTACCATTTGACCTAGCTCAACACCTATAGAACCAATTGTGATTAACCATTTGCACTCCTTTGTTCCCACCTTTCTGATATGCATCCTCATTGTTGCCAAAACACGCAGAAAAGGATCCTCTTTTTTAACGTTGCACAAACTTGGGCAATATCCTAAAATAGGCATCAACTCACTTAGTTTACTTCCATTAGAAACTTCAACATGACTAGACTCCAAAGAAACATATCAAGCTTACCAAATGGTTAGGCATTCCACTATGTTGATAGGCTAGAATTTTGCAATATTTGCTTGCACACGTAATTTTGCAATAAAGAAATAGGGGAGAGGAGAGAGAGAGGAAGGGAGGGAGAAAAAGAGAGAAGAAGGGACAAAAACAAAGAGGGGAAGAGAGGGGGGAGAGAAAAATATAGAGGGAGAGAGAGAAAGAGGGAGGGAAGGAGAAACAAAGAGGGAGGGGGAGAGAAATAGAGATATAGAGGGGGAAAAGAGAAATAGAGGGAAGGAGGAAAAGAAACAAACCCTCAAATTTTAAAGCGTGAGATGGCAGCTATGATGCCAGGAGGCATATTCCACGGTGGATTCCGTGAGGTTTTACAGTGGATTCCGTAAACTTAGATGATCGGGGCTCATACACAAAGTGGATTCTTTGTGTGAGAAGTTGATGGGGACGCCTATCCTTTTCAGGCGTTTTATTAATTTAGTGTGTACATGGGTGATTCCATAGCGGGTAATTCCGCAAAATGCATATTAAATTAATAAATGTTTATGAGTTTAGAGTGCGCACTCGTAATAAATTAAGGTTAGGATTTATTTCTAACCAGTTGATTTATTTATGTAACTGAAGACTGCTAGGTATTCACTTTTGTCGGTTTAATTATATTATTTTACTAACGATTGTGAATGCTTCAGTTGATGTGTAGAGATAGCAGCAGTGGCGGAGGAAAGCATTGGAGTCTAGCGAGTATTTGACCTACGGATTATATTTTGATAGGCGCCACACCTATATTTTGTTATGTCTATTGAGGCATCGATTATTGATTATTATTTTGTATGCGCCTATGCGCACGGATATGTTATTTCTATTTGGGACATTGTGTTGGGCATGCCAGACTCCATGGGCACCGTCCATTAGCTTTATTTCCTATTTTTGTAAAAGCAAACTCAAAAGCTAAAAGCTTGTCATATTTTTGTAAATTGGGCTATTATTGAGCATGAAGATGGAAATATACATAAAAATACATGCTTTGTGAAGCGCTCACACAAGGCATGGAGGGAGATTGAACCCAATTGGTCTCTTGCTCTTGTCGTTCATGCTTTTTACATTGTAATTTGTGCAAAAAGGTAGAGTTCATTGTTCTTGGGGACCTTCCGGGATTCACTACGTGAGCATACAGCAACCAATCTGCGCACCAAGCTATGATCAATATATTACAACCTAGTGATACTGAATCATTTGATCCATTAAGAGAGGCATTATATAATGGGTGCTAAGTATCTTGCTTAAAGACACTCCTTGGATACCTAAGTATATAGTAGTATAGATGGAGCAATGCAAGTGTGATGGAGTTATTCAGGTACATACTACAATCCTTTATCTTGATCCGTACATAAGAATAATTTTTTATTCTTCAAAGGTACTTGTTTTTTTAAAGACTTCTAAAATATCATATATTACCATCTAGAAACATGATACTTGAGTCTCATGATGATGCGCGACAAGTGTTACGAAATCTTGGCATAGATTATAACAGTATTCGTGCATGTATGAATGATTATGTGCTCTTTCAAGGAGAATACAAGTCCATGGAAACATGTCTGAAGTGTGATACTCACATGTATCGACAAGAAATGTAGGGACAACAAACCATCCCTCAAAATATTTTTAAATACTTTTCACTTATATTGCACATCCATTACATATTTCACATGTTAGACATACCAAGCTTGACAATATGACATGTGCAAAATAGGTCCACAAATGAAATCCAAAAAATACCAGCACACTCACCAGCATGGAATCACATTGAGTTCACCTTTCTAGGCTTTGCACAAGAGCCAATGAATATTCTTCTTGGCCTTGCTATGGATGGCATGAATCCATTCGAACTTTGCTCGATTTCTTACAATGTGTGGCTAGTAGTCATTGTGAATTATAACATCCCGCCATGGCTTTCTATAAAAAAATGACACTTGATCCTTAGCTTTCTTATTCTTGGACACTATAAAGTCAAGAATATGAATGTCTATCTCCGTCCATTAGTTGACGAGCTCAAGATTTTGTGGAAGGAGGGGATTACTATGAAAGACATGAGCAAGCATATTGGGGGGTGGTCCATTAGCATACGAGCTATTCTTAAGTAGACCATGTATGACTTTCTAGGATTCAAGGAGTGCTTAGGTAAATGAGCTTTCATTCTCATTGTTGGCATCTAATATGGCTTATTCATGTTTGTATTGACTAGATATAGATATTGTGATAGGCTTGGTCACCTCACATTATCATGCATGTCCATTGCGTGGATCCCAAAGGTCACAAAACATGAAGAAGATGGTCTATCAGGGACATGTGCATTCTTGGTAGACAACCATGATTTGAGAGTGAGATTCTTTGAATGACTCCCCACACAAATGCATGCCTAAAGTTGGTATGAGTGGAAGATGGTCCACAAGGAGTTGCTTCCAAGTGGAATGCGATGGTTCTCAATTTTCTATAAGTTGTCATATTGGACCCATTTACAAGTCAACTATTTGCTAGATCCCATGCACAATTTCAAAAATGTTGATAGCTTGTTGTTGTCGGACCATATAATAGGAAATAGAGACACTTTAGGGACACGAATGAATTAAATATATATTATCTAAGAAAACTATAAATTTTTTAAATAAAATCATTGCATGTAATGATTAATCTATCTCTTTATCTTCACACAGACCTTAAAATATTTTTTCTTCTCCAAAATAACCTAAGATAATGCCACATATATATATATATATATATATATATATATATATATATATATATATAATGCATGAAATACTATAAAAGCATAAAAATTATGAATTAATAAATGAATGCACAATCTTATAAGATACATTTTCCAAGGCTTGATCAATTGAAATATCATCCATAGTTGGGATGTATACATCTAGCTTCTAATAGTCAACAACAAGAGTATATACTTCACACTACCATCAAAAGATATATATGTGGATATAGAAGAAGTGAAACTAACAAGAAAATCGTAAAATCGGTCATATAATTATCTTACTAGTGATGCTATTGTATTTGAAATCACATCTTTGAGTATAGGTTCAACCTTTTCCAAATTTTCCACTCCAAGAAAGGTTGTGAACTCTTTCTATATGCCAAAAAATTAATGGATTCACCAACAAAATCTTTGTCTCAAATATTAGGAAAGTTGATGAGAAAAAAATTGACTAACTTACCTTCTTTAGAAGGCCCTTTCTCCTCAAATACTTCCTCTCATCTTGCCTTGTACTTTTCCACTAGTCATAAATATTATGCTCTCTCCACAAGTACTCACATCCATGAAACTTCAATAGTAAAATTTCATGGTGATTTTAAGAGATTATTAATTTAATAGGTTCTTTGTTAGCATTTTTGTAGAGTAGATCATTTGACTCAAACCATCTTCGTACCCATTGATAATTTTCAAGTATGACTGCGTATTGGCTTTTAAAGCATTTAACCAAGAGTTTTTTTCTCATAAAATCTACCATTTTCTCTCTTTTCCAAGGTGGGTGGTTGAAATATTTCATCATAGGACAATACACATATTATACTTGATGAAACTTAAGATATCAAATATCCCTATTAATTAGATAGCTATTTATGATGATTGATCATTATCTACAAAAACAAGGTACATGTTTCTAGACTTGATGAGACATCAAGACAAGTGGCCAGGCCTTATCTTCCTTTTGTGCATTCTCTCTTGTACTATATTTAGTAATCTTTTCTTCTATATTTGCACACAATTAATCAAATTTTATACTGCTAATGAGATTATAAAACTTTGAGAAAGCAAGGAAACAAATAAAAAATGGTGTATTTGATTGAACCACATATTATTAAATACTTGGATTATAGAAAAAACCTTAATCTAAAATTTTTTGTACATTTCACCTCATTCATCATAGAATCTAGAAGGCCAAGGAACCTTGGATTTTCACTCATCATCTTCTTTAGAAAATCCATCATCTGTATGCTAGAAGTTGGCATTTTAAATCTAAAATTAGCCATCATCTCTATGCTAGAAGTTGAAAATTAATTAGGTAACTTTAATAAGCGTACCATCATAAGATTGTTGAGTCATATTCAAGTGAATGCCACATAATAGGTATAGTTTTTGTTTTATTTTATTGATTATCATTTTTTTGTTTTGATTACATGCCATTGCTTTTGTGTGGATACACACAACCACTAATCTTTCCATTCTGGATCCTCTCCTCTCACCTTCCAAATATTTTCTTGGAACTGGACCTTAGTCAACCATCCTAGTTTAACTTGCTTCATTTCATAATTAAGTGACCTTACGATGGCATATTTTCAAGTTGTTTGGCCCACACATGACTAATAAATCACCCTTCATTTAAATGATTTCATTCTCCTCTAGCCAAGGAGGAATGCAACCAATGCAACCTATATTTATTAAGCATGACCTTAGTCTCATATATAATAATATAATTTCCATGTTGAAGTCGAATAAATTTATGTAATAATGACTTTATTTGTAATATTTCCCTCCCTCCCGTCGTATGACCCCTTCCTTTATTAATTTTTTATTTAAAAAAAAGAAAAGAATAAATGCCCCCCCTTTTACTCACGTCGCCAGCTGGCAGACGGAGGGGAGGCTACTAGGTGATGATGTGCGGTCGTGGGGGAGCTCCAGCTAGAGAGGTTGGAGGGGGCAGGATTCGCAAAGCCCATCAAGGCCTTTTAGAATGGTTACGTGGGCATGGGGGGGACCTCCAGTTGGAAGAGGACGAGTTGTAGGGATGGACAACGATTATCGAGTGATGATGAGATGACGTGGAGGAGAGGGGGCATCGACCATACCCTGCATAGTGGCCACCCACCTGGCCACCTTGATGGGGATAGCGGGGCTCCATACCATGCTATTCCCTTCCCCCCCCCCCCCCAACAATACACTATAAAAAGCCCCTTAGGACTAACAAGGGAGGGGATTATGATCGTGACTCCTCCATATTATTGAACTAGAGAAAGAGAGAGGGAGAGAGTAAGAGGAAAGAGAGAGAGAGGGTGAGAGAAAAGAGAGTGTGTGAGAAAAAAGAGAGGGAAAGTGTGAGAGAAAGAGAGAGAGAGAGAGTAAGAGCAAGAGAGAGAGAGAGAGAGAGAGAGAGAGAGAGAGAGAGATATATATATATATATATATATATATATATATATATATATAGATTTTTTCTTAGAGGCTTCCGAGCTTTCCCTTTCTTCTTTCCCCTCTCTAAAAGGGTTCTCATGAGCAGTTTCCTTCCACAAGGAGTCAATTCTCTTGTATCCTGGGTGCGTAGCCATGAAGAAAAAAATTCGAATTATACGATGCCTCCCAAGTGAAGTAAGGTCCAATCAAGCTGGAATCCCCCTTCAACCGATGGAGTTGTAGGTCAAGGAACCACGACACTTGGTAACCTGGTGCATCCCATAAATCCTACTTGATGGAACTCTTAAAAACATAGATCAACTTCATTGGGAAGGGAGAAGTATTCGGGCAAAAATCTATGATAACTAACCACCAATCAGGTTGCATTATTCAATCATGTTGGAAACTGTGTTTTATTGCACTTTGACATGTTTTAAACAAACAACTTGCACAAAAGATTTCGCATTTGTGCATGCTGAAATCAAGGACTTTATTGATTGTGTTCGTAATGCATTAGATTAATGCACTAGCATTGGCATGTTTGAGAGGTAAAAGAAACTAAAAAATGGGTTATCGGGACGATAGCGGTATATTCACCATTAAGCAAAAATCCTACTTTTTGCATCGCGAAATTTGTGAAATTGGAAAGGTAGAAGTAAAGGCTTGAATCAATTCCATGGGGATCATGAGTTGCTATGATAACGGTTAAGTATATTTAGGTCATTGCAATACTAGGCCAGGTATTAGGCTCCTATAAACCTTTAGAGAGAAGTAGCTTGCACTTGCATTCGACCTAATGACTTCGTGTTCCTCACACCAAAGAAAAATACGTCTCTATTTATGATTTTCATAAGTTCCTTGGAAATGAATTCCCAAGAGTAGAACTCCGCATTGCATCATCGTCTTAAGATAGGGACTTGCATCTGGATTGTGTGGTATCATGGACAGTTTCAGCTGCAGTGCTAGGGATTCATCTTAAAGATAGTTAAAGGACGTGCATATAAAAGACTAAACTTAATTGCTCAAGGCGATTCAATGAGATGAACCCTATATACGCAAGGATAGGGCTTAACTCGACTTATTTAGGGTTTAAAGGTAAATGGCCTAATCTATTGTTACATTCATAGGAGGACCTTGAGACAAGTAAAACACTTATTGGTCTCTATTGTACATCTAGCCTCGATAAAGCTGAAACAACCTTGAAGATATCACCTTCAATCATGACACAAATCGATGTTAATACAAGAGAGTTTGAGTGTTGTTTTTCCAAAACAAGAACCCTGGACTTAAGGCTAGCAAGCTATAACAAAGACCATCCGAGAACTATCGGATATAGATCCAATTACATAATTGCTCATTCCTATCACATAGGAGTGGGGTCGGAAACAAAAGGTATTCCCTAAACCTCGGAGGATATGGGAGATTTCCGCCAAGGCAAGAAGGACAAACGCTAAGCGTCAAATATAGGGACTCCACCTTACCAAATGTCCCAAGCACTCGCTTGCACCATTGTTTGTGCTTATAAATTTAGGAACACCACTTATAAAAAGATTGTATAACCCCAAATTCATAAAAGAAATGGGAATAATGAGTTAGGCTGAACTTTTGGAAGGCACGCCAAACCACTCCTAGCTGGCCGCCAACCCTAGTGAAGGGGGTTCTAAATAGCCGTGACATGAATGCTTGGATGCTTGGATGTCAGGGGGGCTCTAGCTGTAAGTTCCCTGCCTCTCTGGGTCCTACTCAAACGATTTGCATGACTCGAGATAGATTCTCGAGGGCCTCTACTGTTACTACTGCAAGGGAAGAATCTTGGAGGAAATAATGTGAATCCTCACAGATTCCTGATATTGTCCCTTTTGAATAAGTCTTGTACCTCAGTTAAAATGCTAATACTAAGTTTACTTCCAAGGAACCTGTCAGGAATTGTCTTGTGTCAGTGCCATAAGATTACATGAACAAACCCTATTCCCTAAAATGCTTAATTAAGGAAGTTACTTTTAAACGTCGCCCATAAATGTGATCGGGCTAATTAGATAACTAAAGTACGTCTATTGAGGGAAGCGGGTGGGCAAAACCCCTGACGGGTTTGTCCAATGAAAAGGTGGCCTCAGAAAGTGGGAGGCTTCTTGCAAGGTTTTCTGACCTTTAGATAGTGTTAAGTTAGAACATGATTCATACCATTTTAGGGGACTAGAACGGGACTATGCCCTGCGGGCAGAGAGGTTGAACGGCACATCCCTCTCGTTTCTCATTCTCCTTGAACCAAGTGGGGTATGGATCTGCTTCGGATTGAGTAATTCTATGTAAAGTGGAATGTCCAGGACCCGACCCTAGAATGTTGTTAGGAAACCATGATCATTAGAAACTCAAGTTTTAGGTCGATCCTAGTGGGTTCGGCCAGGAATGTTCCGTTGCGAGGCAGACTCAGGAAACCCTAGGCAAAAAACCCCGTGGCATTCCATGGGAGTGTTGGGCGGTGACGATGAGATTTGTTTCTCGATGGGCCATCAAGACATGCTTGGACAGCCAATAGGCCAACTAATAGGCGGTCATGTCATAGTATTGGTCTAATACAGTCCCATGAAAATGCCACAAAACTATTTTTCAAGCGAGCCATGCCTGTAGTGGTATCCACAACCAAACTTTCATGGCCCCTTTCAATCAAAATGCATTGTCTATAGTAATGTGCACCAAAGAAAAGCCTCACTTTGGCATGACATTCTTATGAGAAAAGTGATGATATGTGTGCTTTCCAATGGACAACACTCATATCAACAATGATATCTTCATCACATCTTAAAACTATTTTATCTCCCACTTTATAAGTTTCTCCCTTAAGAAACACCTTTTTATGTTCTATTACTCATTTTACCTCTAGCTTGAAAGTCTGATGAACATATCTCCTTTCATCACTAGCTGCATTTCTATACCTTAATCTCTTCCCTCCTAGTACTATTCCCTTTGTTACTATTGCTATTTTGCATGCGCAATCATTAGCTTTCGCACAAAATCTCCATAACTTTTCTACTCTATCAACACACGATACATGCATGAGACCTAATGCATGCCATTATGGACATTCATCACATCTATCAAGATCCACTAAGTATCCATCATGTGGCAAGAAAGCTTTGTGAAATTGTCTTATCATCCTTTGATGTGGCATAAGTTTTGTCAAGTTGATCTTTTGTTATATAAATGAGTACCCATATAAAGAAACTCCACCTCTGATAATTTGCATAAGAAATCTCATTGTCTTTGTTGTTTGTTTTGATATTAACATATGTTGAGACCATTCGTTCATATGTATAGCACCAAAAAGTATCATGGCTACTGTGACAAAGAATATCATCTAAGAACTCTCTGAAACCTATAATTGATTTTTAAAAAAGATACATTATTAAATTAAAATGTAGATACCATAAATACATAAACAAAAGGAAAGTTGAGAAGAGTTTATACTTGCAACATGCTCCAATGGAGCTCAGTTTGGACCCTAAGAGTTCTTCAGACCTTACTCTCCAAGAAGCAAGCAATTCTCTCAAAGTATCTACATCTTCTCTAGACCAACATGATCACAAGTGTGGTTATAAAAAGCTTGAGAAATGTCTATGACTATTAATCCCAAGTCATAAAAGACCTTCAAAATACCTTCAACATCACATAATACATATGGCAAACACCATTGTATCCACTTTTGATTTTCTTCAGCCTTATAGCTTTCAAAGTATTTACTAGGATACCTTGGCCATCAACCATATCATATAGAGTATGGAGTTACTTTTGTAACATAATGTGTTGTCTCATCAATTTTTGTTTTCACTCTATTGTCCACATTCCTTATTAGAGTACACATATACTTTGTAAACAAATTTAGAGCCAAAATATGCATGCAATCATATACAAGATCCAAGGACAAATCAAAGCCCTAGAGATTATATAATCTCCCCACAAGCTTGATCTACCAAAAATCCCTACTTCTTTTAAAAGTTCATCCCTATTTGCTTGAGTGAGGGCTCTCTTTGCCATAATCAAAGTAGTAAACATTTCATCACTTGATTTTTTGATTGGTCTATATTTCAATCGAAACCTATTTTGATAATATAATCAATATCCTAATCCCGCACTTTCCAAGGTAGCTATCGCTTTGTGTCCACGACAAAAAGATTGACCACCCTCTTTAAAAGATCAAATCTTGCATTGAGTTGTGTGGTCACGAGTTACCATCATTAGCATGGCATGTGCGATGAATCTTCTACTAAGAGAATTTCTATGTTGAGTAATGTGTATGATTGGATAATTGAAATCTACTTTAAATCCATGAGCAAACATACTTTCCAACTCATTATCAATGTCTGCATGAAGACATGAAAAAGCTTGCTAAGACTCCCAAGAATCTTTTTATATCTAAATGAAATAAATAAAACTACTATAACTCAAATAAAAGAGTTCTTCCCAACATTGAGGGCCTTGACCTCAACAACTCCACAATTCTTTTAGGTTGTCTTTGAGGCCTAAAACCCATGTCCTAGTGTAATAACAAAGAGAAATTTCATGGATCACCCTATTCATCAAAACCAAAAAAATATGTATTGTAGTAATCTATATCAAAGACTATTCATGGAATTTTAAAAATTTTGCATTGCAATAAAGTGTACCTTGCAGAGCCTTTTGTCCTTCTGTATGTGAGTTTAAAACATGATTTGCAAATAAACTTGTACAATTTTTTCTATCTCATTCCAACCATCTACAAGCGCTTGGCGACCTTTGGGAAGGAGGCCATGCTTTATATGCTTGCTTGCAATGTATATTATTACATATCATTGGAAGCTTGATGTATGATTATGGATCCCAGAAATCTTTTACACTCTTTCACTTTGTGCCATCCCAAAACTCATTTATCTCTGAAGTACCAATTGCATTATCCTATATTAACCTTTTTTCTTTCTTTCTCTACATTCCCAATAATTTATGACATAGGGTTCTACTTTTGGTAAGTAATTGCAATTGTTTTATAATGGAGATAAAACAAAAGAAAGCATATCTTTCCTAGGTAGTGAACAATTAGGACACTTTTCACACCATTGTGGGAAATCACACTTTAATTTCTTCCTTCCCATGGCATTGAAGTTGCATTGACATTCAAGAGTGTCTTGGGTATAGTTATCTTCCTTTCTTGGTTGGTATAGCAATGGTGCATTAGAAGAACTCTCACATCCTTGGCATATTCTGTATCGTTGAGAGTTAACCATACCAAGTCATATTAACATGACATTGAGTTGCTCCCAACAAGTAGGAATACTTATACCATCTAAGTATCCATCCCATGTGTTGGGTAGTTGCACTAGTAGTTTTCCTAAGCTTGGAGTGAACATATTGTATGTACAAGTTTGAGAAGGCTTTCTCCCAAGGCTTCCTCCCAACAATATCACCAAACAAAATCTAAAGCATCTTGTTCTGAAACTCAACTGAAGCTTGATGTTTGTCCCAAAGTGCTTGCATTTGAATTATTATTTGAATGATTTTATCAAACAAAGATGGCTCTATATCATTCATCTCAACCTCATCATCTTCACTTTCATTCAAGCTATCAATCTCATGTGAGGGCTCATTATGGGCTTCATTATCCAACTCAATGTCACACCCTTCTAGAATGTCCTCCAATGATAAATCATGAGGGTCATGTAGACCTAGATGGGTTGTAAGGCTTTCAAATTTCTCCTCAATTTCTAGCGTCATGCATAATTTAAAGGAGGAACCAAACTTCCACCACCACAATATGTTTTGCATCTACACCATACACATCTTCGTCTAGGAAATATTGAGATGATACATGACTTCAAATAGGGTTGTCATCACTAATAGTAGCATTATCTCTCAAATATTTTTGAGTAGTTTAGTAAGTAATAACTAATGGATGCATATTGCCATTCATATCTTGATAACTATGTGCATAAAAAGTTTGTCTTGTAATATCTTGATAGACAAGAGATGAATGTTTGCACTTGTACTTGCACTAACATCTCATGATACGGTTCATTATAACTACTTGAAATATAGAAATTTATCAAAGCTAATCAGTCCATACATTCAAACTTTATGTCAAAGGAAGAAGCTTTGTAACATCTGGAAAGCATCTTCATGAACACTTACGCCCAAAAGACCAACACAATATTCAATCATTATTGTTGCTACATAAATATAAGTCATCTCAATACTAGAGACGCAAAACCAAAATTGCATACCCATGACTGAATTTGGCATGACTCCACACGCAAAACCAAAATTGCATACTAGATGGTTTGAGATGCCAAACCAAACACAAAAAGGAAGGTCACGTCCCTCGGACTTGGTAGTCCATCACAATAGTTATCCCTTTTGAGTGTGGTTTAACATCTCCTTGTATGATAATAGTAAAATTTCTATCGCACGATTCTTTCAAAGCTTCAAATCATTATTGTAATCCTAGGTATTACTACACAAGGTTTGGTGGGATTTAATGTCCACTTGATACATTGTTGCATTGAGATAGGGATGGCTTAGCAAGGTTAGACATGTGCTAGTCATATCAAAATAATTAGGTACACACAAAGAGAGAGAAAGAGAGAGAGAGAGAGAGAGAGAGAGAGAGAGAGAGAGAGAGAGTGTGTGTGTGTGTGTGATAGAGTAAATTTAAGTACCAATTATTAGGTGTTTCTTTTAATTGAGCTCAGTGACTTTTGCTACTTCTAATGTGATCACTAGAGTATACCCCCATATACACACATCCAAGCATACCCACGACTGAAAAAATGTCTAACTCCACAAATTTTGGTTCTACGTCTCAATACTAGAGACACAAAACCAAAATCGGATACTAGATTGTTTGAGATGCCAAACCAAACAGAAAAAGGAAGGTCATGTCCTTAGGACTTGGTAGTCTGTCTCAACAGTTATCCCTATTGAATGTGGTTTAACATCTCCTCGTATGATGATAGTGTAATTTCTATCACACGATTCTTTTAAAGATGCCAAACCAAACACATTAAGGAAGGTCGTGTCCTTGAGACTTGGTAGTCCGTCACAACAGTTATCCCTATTGAGTGTGGTTTAACATCTCTTCGTATGATGATTGTATAGTTTCTATCACACAATTCTTTCAAAGATGCCAAACCACACACAAAAAGGAAGGTCTTGTCCTTGAGTCTTGGTAGTCCATCACAACAGTTATCCCTTTTGAGTGTGGTTTAACATCTCCTCATATGATGATGGTATAATTTCTATCACACGGAACATTCAAAGCTTCAAATCATTATTATAATCCTAGGTGTTACTATACATAGGGTTTGGTGGGATTTAGACAAGGTTTGTCCACTTGATACATTGTTGAATTGAGGCAGGGATGGCTTGGCAAGGTTAGACATGTGCTAGTCATATCAAAATAATTAGATACACACAAAGTGAGAGTGAGAGTGAGAGTGAGAGTGAGCGAGTGAGTGAGTGAGTGAGTGAGTGAGTGAGTGTGTGTGTGTGTGATATAGTAAATTTAAGAACCAATTATTAGGTGTTTCTTTTAAGTGAGCTCAATGACTTTTGCTACTTCTAATGTGATCACTAGAGTATACCCACATATGCACACATACAAGCATACCCACGACTAAATTTGGCCTAACTCCACAAATTTCGGCTCTACATCCCAATACTAGAGACGCAAAACCAAAATTGCATACTAGATGGTTTGAGATGCCAAAGAAGCATAAAAAGGAAGGTCGTGTCCCTAGGACTTTGTAGTCCGTCACAACAGTTATCCCTTTTGAGTGTGGTTTAACATCTCGTATGATGATAGTATAATTTCTATTGCATGATTCTTTCAAAGCTTCAAATCATTATTGTAATCCTAACTGGTGTTACTAAACATAGGGTTTGGTGGGATTTAGACAAGGTTTGTCCACTTTATACATGGTTGCTTTGTAACGTGTCCCCTAGTATCATCCAGGACACGTCTTAGCAGTCCATTGGAAAGGATGTCTAGAAAGCTCCGCCCGGCACTCCCATGGAATGTTACGGGTTTCGCGATCTAGTTCTTCCCGCGTCTGCCACATAGTGGAAGTATCCTGGCCGTTCCCACTTAGGATCGACTGGAATTAGGGTTTTCCTAATGGATCATTAGCTAATAGCAACTAGCGTTAGACCCGAGCGAACTACTTTACGCAGAAACGCCAGGTCCGAAGCGGATTCACGCTGCACTTGGTTCAAGGAGAATGGGAAACGAGAGGGATGCAAAGCTCAACCTCTCTGCCATAAGGCATAGTCCCATTCCGTTCCCCTAAAACAACGTAAATCGGGTAAGACGTAACTCTAGGTCATCGTTCTCGTTATTCTTTTTGATGATGATGATCATTCCGCTGTTCTTCGAGATTCTTGAGAAAAGTTCCCGGCTAACCGGGACCACCCAACCGTAGGACGGACCCATGGCCCATCCTCTGCACTTTCCTCGGTTTGTTTAGTTATGTAATTATCTAACACATTAATTTGACATATAACAATCAGCTTCTTTAATTAACCTTGTTAAGCACTGGTTCCTTCACGTAATTTTATCACGAGACATATAAAAACAATATCAAGCAAGTTCTTTTAACATCTCATCATTTTATCTTTGAAATACAAGAAGTTCCGCCTGTAGGCTTGTCCATAGTCTGCCCGAAGGCTAGCCAGTAATCTCCAGGGATCACTATTCCAAGCTTCCGCCCATCAACTAGTATGCGGGCCTCGAGATCCAATCCCGAGTGACGTTAGCCTCTTGTGCAGGACCCGGAAGGTGAGGGATTTATGGCCAGAGCCCCCCCTAGCACCCACGCGTCCTCCTACTCCAAGTAGAGCTTAACAGAAAGACCTCTCGCGGTGGGTTCGGTCCACGTTCCCGGCGCGGTCAACAACCCCCTTGGTTAGGGTTAGGCAGGCAGTCGGGGGTAACTGAAGCTGCCTCTCCCTTCAGGCCTTTAACCTGAAGTATAGGTACTTTTTTTAATTTGTAATTTATAATTCAAAAAGAGCCCTAAAAATCTCTAGCAAGCACAAGCATTTCCATTAATCAACCCAGTTGTATGGCAAACTGCTAAGGAAGTGTTCTTTCCTTTTTTCCTTGTGAATCAATCACAAAATGATTTCATACATGTTGCGCAAGTCCTGCGATGGAATAATCTGTTTAGATTCTTTAGGCTGACGTATGTCAGGCCTAGGGTTTCTTCATTTAGGGACAAACCCTCGTTTCTTATCTTTATGAAATTATTGTCCTTACGGTAAGGAAAGTAGTCAAGTGTTAGGGTATGAATGTTTCTATGTTTAGATTGGTTCGGTTAGCTTGTGGAAGGTAATCTTACTTGTCTTGTCACGGTTTTACTATCCTTGTGACAATTAACTTTCCCAATCAATACAGTTTAATTTGGCATATAGCATAATGCCAAGATGATACAAAGTCGACAATACTCCTTGGGACAAAACGCCTAGTTGAGAAATTAGTGTATACACACTTTATTAGTCCCAAGTCCTCAAATAGCAGGGGAAAAGTGTTAATAGAGTGTCATCCAGCAATTCCCCATTACATTTTCTTTCCAAATGAGTTCGTATATCTAATTTTTATACTTGTTAATTCCTAACATTTAACTTCCGTTTTCTTTAAAGATGAACTCGTGCCAAATAACAACAGTTGTCTTGCTAAGATGTGCAACTAGCAAAGATAACTCCCTAGTAATTTTAAGCATCGAAAGAAACCTTTCATGAATTTAGTCATTTTACCATGATTCGTTGCGAAAAGAATAAGACTAATGGTGCAATATATGATTTCTACACTTATAGTAAATGGTTAATCTTGCCTATAATTTTATAATGCTTGATGCAATTTGAAGAAAGCTAATTTGTATACATTGTCATTCATAAGCTAACTCCTTCGTTAAAAAATAACTCGAACAAATATATCCTATCCTTAACAATTTTTCTTTGCATGATCGACTTAAAACCGAATTAACACCAAGAAGAAAAACTTGGCTTTGAGGTGAGATATCCACATGGATACCGGGAGATGACCCTCCCGCAGCTACACCTTGGACTTTCTTCGGCGGCATCGTAGTTCGAATGTGAGATAGCCTTTTCCTTTTTCTTCTTGGAATTCCACCGTCTTCTCCTTCCTTTTCTTTTACCTTTTCCCCACTCTTCCTCCTTCACTCCCTCTCTTCACTCCCTCTACTTCCCTCCCTATCTTTTATCTCACGGCTATTTCTTCCTTACGGGATACCATACGAAGCCATGATGATGAATTGGATTTTTAGGACATGTGGACACCGGCTTGTTTGATAAGACTAAGAACACAAAGCTCAACTACGAGAGCACTTGCACAAAAAGATTTAAAAGTGAGTGAAGGAATTAATGCAAGAGAATGGAAGTCTGCAAGGTAGCCTAAGGATAAAGTAGGCCTATGGTTGTGACTTGAATAGTCTAAAGAGCTATGAGGAGGGGAAAAGGGCAAGGGCTTAGGGGGGAAAATTAAAACCCGGGGGGTAATAAGGGCTTTGGAGGGATTAAAATCCGGAGGGGGGAAAACAAGGATTAGGGGGGGGATTTAAAACCCCGGGAGGGGGGAAAGAACAAGGGGCTTAGGGGGGAATTTAAAACCCCGGGAGGGAGGGAGAACAAGGGGCTTAGGGGGGAATTTAAAACCCCGGGAGGGAGGGAGAACAAGGGACTTAGGGGGGGGATTTAAAACCCCGGGAGGGAGGGAGAGGGAAACAAGGGCTTAAGAAGCCCACCTTGGAACCTTCCAAGGAGCTTCTGGAAGGGCCACGTGGGGGGGAAAATTGACTCCCCCAGCCGATGATTGGCTAGAAGGTGGATTAACGTGGCGTGCGGCCTTCAGGCGGCGGAAGGGTTGGCGCAGATGGCGGCATCCAACGGTTGATGGCGGCGACCCTGGTCTGGTCTGACGTCGTCTCCTCTCCTTTCACACGGCTCTCGTCCCTCTGTACTGCGGCCCCCTCCCCTTGTTTAAATAGTGGAGGGAGGGGGATCTTTCCTCATGGCGTGTCGGATGGCATGTCCTCCCTCCCTCCACAGGCTCCACCAAGGAGCTTACAGCTCCTTCTATTTGCCTCCCCCTCCAGCTCGTCAGTCGGCTAGAGGGATAAGGGGGGGAATTAAAAAAATTTCCGTAAGTCCCTTTTTTTTTTTCCCCACGCGGAATATTACATGCTTTGAGAGAGGGATGGCTTAGCAAGGTTGAACATGTGCTAGTCATATCAAAAGAATTAGATACACACAAAGAGAGAGAGAGAGAGAGAGAGAGAGAGAGAGAGAGAGAGAGAGTGTGTGTGTGTGTGATAGACTAAATTTAAGTACCAATTATTAGATGTTTCTTTTAAGTGATCTTAATTACTTTCTCTACTTCTCATGTGATCACTAGAGTATACCTACAACATACACACGTATAAGCATACCCATGACTCATTTTGGCCTACCTCTACAAATATAAAAATAAGATTTATTCAAAACCCTAGCTTTGAGTGATTCCAGGGCCTAACAAAGAGACTCTGTTCTAAAGCGTTGAGATGTGTTAATTATACACTTATCTATAAGTGGTTGAGACTATTATCAAAATTATTTAAAAATGTGTAACTCTTTTTCTACTTATAATGAGGCACAACTCAATACTTTGAGATGTCAAACCCACAACATGCATAATCACAAGCATACCCACAACTAAGTTTTGGTGTAACTCCAAAAATATAAGAAAAAGATTTATTCAAAACCCTAGCTTTGAGTTTTTCCAAAAAGGGTTCTTAGTATGTTATATTTCTCTACACACTACAAGAATGAGCAACTTGTAGAGAATGAATATATACCATGTTATATCTTTTTTATTGGGATAAGGCATACAAAGGGTATAAACAAGCAAACATCCACAAGGGGATGGACCTCCCCTCCAAGGGGGTGAGCAAGAACCATGTTGGCATGGATTCTATGTGAATATAGCTTAGCTCACAAGACCAATCAACATCAAAGTTTAATTGTACTAGGACTCTCCTCCTCAATAACAAAGCAACTGAGTGCAAGTGGGTAAAGGCCCACTCATGACCATACCATGTGCATATTGCCAACATTAGGTCCAAGTGTCGAACAAAGTGATGCACCTACCAACATATAAGCCCACAATCTTATAATTATGATCCCAAGTTTATGCGAGTTACCATCATCATTGGGATAATTTTGTTTCATATTCTTTTCACTAGCATGTGAATTTACTTTGAAAAAAATCTCAATGTGATGACATGTAGGACATAACAATGCAAGTCATGGAAAGGGCATTGGAGTTCTTAATTACCAAAGGCTAGAATTGGATAGCAAGAGGATGACATGAATGAAAATAGGAACTTTCTTTCCATATGACTACCTAGAGACAAGAGTAGCATGGCTAGAATGACCAAACATCTCATTCAAGGTAAAAAGTGAATTTTTTTTGACATGATGATATGGTAATGATAATGTGGCAAGACACTTGATCATATGGCAATAGTTATGTGGTAAATTTTGATTAAAGTCACAATTTGGATTGTATGATATTATAATGTAAATTTAAGCTGAATTTTGTGCAATCCAATCAATTAGACACAAATGGTGTTGGAGAAAAAGTAGGAACATGGAAAGCCAAAGGGGAAACAACTGGGGTGCAAATTGCAATTAGACATTGAATTTGTTATTGATCTAAAAAAGGTCGTTGAATTGAGAAGAACATCTTGAATAGAAAAGTGAAATTCACTTTGCAAGAGATTCTTGGCATTGAAGAGTTTCAGAAAGTGAGGGAAACTTGGTGATCATCAACATAGATTTAGACAAGGTCTATGATATATTTTGTTGGGATTTTTTCACTGTAGTCCGTGCTAGACTAGGAATGCGGAGATAATTTTACTATATGGTGAATGTACTTTTCAAGAGCCACAACAATGGGGTTCACTGGATACATAGCCCACCCTTTTTAGTTTAAGGAGATCACTCAAACAAGGATGCACATATTCTCTTCAACATTGTTGGTGATCCACTAATTAAGATGGTGGATAATAAAGTGTAGAGAGGACTAATCTATGGTCTCCCTCCAGTAATAACTCCCAAAGGTGCACCTAGCTTTTTGTTGATGATAGAGTAGTATGTAGTTCTCAGGCATCACAATTAGTAAACTTAAGACAAATATTCTTTATCTAGGTTTGGAAGATACCTTGATTAGATTTCTCAATGTAATCAAGGCAAGGGAAGTTTTTTTGTATCTAGAATGCCCTCTAGGGTTAGGCATATTGATTAGATCTTAGGAAAGATGGAAAATATATTAAACACATTTTGTGCATTGTCTCTGAGTGTTCGAGGCAATTCAATAGTGGTAGATAAGATACTTTCACCTTCCTTGATTTTTTAAATATTAGTAACTCCATTTTCAAAGGTGCAATTAAAAAAAGATGAGGAGCTACTGCAAAGGATTTTGTGGAGCTTCGAACTAAGTAGTAGGTGGATCAATTCAATTTCTAGAAAGTGATAACCACTATAACATATAGACCCAATAGCAATGTTTAAAGTGACGGAATTATTCATGGAAAAAATTTCCCCTGTCATCGCTATTCGCATCGCTATTAACAACGCAATCGATTCGTCACTATTAGCATCTCTATTAGCATCGTTGTTTGCATCACTAATTAGGTTAGTGACGCTAGTAGCAATGCAAATAGCGACACTAATAGAGATGCAAATAGAGACGCTAATAGAGACACTAATAGCAACGGTTGCAGAGTAAATTTCCGATGTAAATAGCGACGGTTACAGAGGGGAAAAAAATTAGATGGCAGGGCATGCAGCCCTACCACCCTTCTAGCTATATGCACTAAATATTCTTGCATAATCATTTGCCAATGTCACCATACCTAATGTCTAAAAATTGTGTATCAGATTTAAAAAAAAAAACTAATCCTTTGATTGCAAAGCTAGATATAATCAATTCTAAAAGGTATTTTGCAATGAGCTTTTTCATCACTTGGTTAGGTCTGAGAAGAAAAAGAGTTGTGATTGCAAAAGTTAGATATAATCAATTCAAAAAAGTATTACTCAAGGAGTTTTTTTAATCACTTGTTAGGCCCAAGAAGAAGAGCTTCACTTCAAGCTTTCATTATAGTTAGGAAAGGTATGAATAAGTCCCATTGATCTTTTGCTCACTCCATCTTATTACAAACTTGTTCAAGTCTTTTTGGGGGAGCATTTGGACGTTTGTAAGAGTTATACCATGGTGTTGGAGCCAGAAACACTTATATAGGAAGTGGTAGTGTCTCTAAGCTCTACTTCTTCCTTCTTGTTTTTACCTATGTCTAAGTCATCTTCTATCTCTTCTTCCTTGTCTTCACCCTCAATCTCAATGGATGGAGGTGTTTTAAGATCAAAAGAATCAAGCTCATCCTTCCCCTTCTCAAACTCCATTTCTTGAGCTCAGACTAGTTGTTGTACTCCAAGTAGATCCTTGAAATGAACGAATTTCTCTTTACCAAGTAATTTAGTAAAGATATCTGCTACCTGGTCTTTTGTCTTCACATGAAGTAGACCAATCTGTCCTGCAAGTATCATTTCTCTGATGAAATTGTAACCAACCTCTATGTGTTTGGATCTAGCATGATAGATGAGGTTGCTAGCCAGCATCCATATACACCTCAGGTTTTTACATGACCCTCATGCTGCTCCATATATACCTCTTCAAGCAAGTCACCATTCAGGAATGCATTTTTGACATCCATCTGCCATAATTTTCAGCCCTTAGAAGTCGCTAATCCAATGATTATTCTCACCATTTTCATCTTGGCAACCGAGCTGAAAGTCTCCTCATAATCTAGGCCGCATTGCTGTGCATATCCCTTTGCAACTAGTCGGGATTTATACCTTTCCAATGAACCATCTGACTTGAGTTTCTCTTTATAAAACCATTTGCTTAAAGACATAGAGTACCTCATCCTTGTACTTCAGAATGTACAACCATGTGTATTAATTGAAATCATCTATCCAACCGACAGTAGATTCTTGAAAATTTTGTTATGCCATCTGTCCACTACCATCTGTCCAACCGACAATAGATTCTTGGTAATAGACGGTACATGCAGTACATCATGTAGGCTCTTCTTTCTGCCATCATAGCTACAACAATCTACCTTCCTACTGGTGGGCTGGTGGGCCATCCCGCACTCGTGCCCAAAATCTTTCCATCCCTTTCAGCTCCAATTCTTGCATGACTTCCCGAAAAACCTTATGAAAAGATCTTTTCGAGATGAGAAGCTCATATCTGCGCTGGATTCCATCTCCTCTTCTTCTTTGGTGGTCGTTGTGCTCTATGGGGAGCACTTGTTTTGCTGCATTAGAGGAGGCTTCACCTTGTGCTCTAGGTGGCGGGCTTTGGCATGAAGCCTTCCCATGGCCGAGAAACGGGGACATGCTTGCTTGGTGCCTACCAGTCAAGCTCAAGGAGGGCAAGATGGAGAAGAGACAGAGGTTGGGGGTGTGAGAATGAAAGAAGCAAAGAAAGTAATATGTGAAAATGAGAAGAAGAATGAGCTTTTAACCCATTTAAACCCAAAACCAGGCTAATGCAACTTCATACGCACTGTCCATCGTGTGATTGTAAATTCATAACCTTTTATCAGAATGTGATGAAACTTCACACGCGCACTCATTAGGTGGCCAAGAGCCCAAATTTTTTTTTGGGAAAAAAAATGTGTACAGATCCCTGGTTCGAAGTTTGGCATCTAAAGAATTCTTTCACGCTTCTCTCCTCCTTCTCCTTCACGGGTTTCCTCCTTCTCCTTTGTAGTTTTCCCCTCTCTTTTAGTGGATGCGGTGGCAGTGGTAGTGGCAGTGGTAATCTCTCTCTCTCTCTCTCTCTCTCTCTCTCTCTCAATATCCCTTGTGTTGATGTGTCTCCTTTCTTCTCTCTATACATCTCTTCATCAATAAAAAGAAAGAGAGAAGTAAAGAAAAGAGAAAAACAAAGAGAGAAGAGAGAATGCACTTACCTTAAAGCTTGAAGAAGAATCCTTTCACGCTTCTCTCCTTCTTCTTCTTCTCCTTTATGGGTTCCCTCCTTCTTCTTTGCAGTTTTCCCCTCTTTTTTTTTGGTGCATTGGCGATGGCAGTGACCTCTCTCTCTCTCTCTCTCTCTCAATCTCCCTTGCGCACATTGATCTCTCTCACTTCTTCTCTCTATACACTCTTCATCAACAAAAAGAAAGAGAGAAGTAAAGAAAAGAAAAAAACAAAGAGAGAAGAGATAATGTACTTACCTCAAAGCTTGAAGAAGAATCCCTTCGTACTTCTCTTCTTTTTTTTCTCCTTCACAAGTTCCTTTCTTCTCCTTTACACTTGTCTCCTCCCTCTTCGAGGATGGCAGCAGTGGCGGCGGCCTCTCTCTCTCTCTCTCTCTCTCTCTCTCTCTCTCTCTCTCTCTTGTTTACAAACCTGTAAAATGCCATGCTCGAGTTTCAACACTTTTTTATGAAGCCCCTCTCTCTCCCATTTTTTATTTCTCTCCATCTCCTCTTCCTTCCCCTCCCTTCTTCTCTCTATTTCTCTCCCTCATTCCCTCCCCACTCTCACTCAACTCATCTCATTGCAAAGACAATCAAATATAGAAAATAAAAAGCTTAAAAAACAAAGATATTGAAGAAATGTCACCCCACCTCTCTTTTATCTCTTTCTCCCTCCTCTCCCTTTACTTTTCTTTCTTAACTTTTTCTCTGATTCTCTCATTGTTTTCCTATTTCTCTCTCCCTCTCTCTCGCTCTCTATTTTTTCTCTCTATCTCTCTTTTTTCATCTTTCTCTCTACTTTTCACTCTCCTTCCTCTCTTTACCTTACCCTTCTTTTCTACCTCCTCCTCCTCTCTTCCTTCCCTCTTCCTCTCTCTATTTCTCTCCCCCTCTCTTTTTCTCTCTATTTCCCTTTCTTTTTTTCCTCTCTCTGTTTCTTCCCCTCTCTCTCTCTCTCGTTGTTTCTCTCACTCATCCTTCTCTCTCCTCCTTTCATCTCTCATTTCTCTCTTCCTCTTTCTCTTTGTTTCCTTTCTCTCCCTCTTTCTCTCTTCCTCTCCCTTCATTCTTCTCCCTCTCTTCCTCCCTCCCTCTCTTTCCATGTATCTCTTTGCAAAGAAAAACAAAAAAAGAAAAGAAGAGAACAAAAAAATAAAGCAAGAAGAGGCAATGTACCTACCTCAAAGACTTGAAGATGAAACCCTTTGTACCTTCTCTTCGTACCTTCCCTCCCTTCTCCCTTGCACACTTCTCTTTCTTATTCATGTATAACAGTGGCAACAGTGACGATGGTGATGAGCTCTCTCTCTCTCTCTCTCTCTCTCTCTCTCTCTCTCTCTCTCTCTTCCTCTCAAAGCTTTAAGCTCACTCACTCTCTCTTTCATTCTTTCTCACAAATGTTTTCTCAGCAAATGTCACACTCAGGTTTTCGAAATGTTTTTCTCAGACCGGCGTTGCTATTTCTGTCGCTAATAGAATTAGTGATGCTAATAGCGACACAAATAGCAATACTAATAGCAACGCTTTTAGCGACACCGCTTTTTTGCGTCGCAAATGGCCGTCGCTATTGCCCCATTCCCTTGTAGTGAACCAAAATAAGGAATTGTGGAGGATTAGGGCTATAGAAATCTGAGGAGAAATCAAGTCAAATGCCAAAAGGTTGATCTTAAAATTTTTTTACAAGCTCGGTGAGGAAAACCATGGGCTATCATGATTAAACACATGTGAGAGAAGGCAAAGATATATGTGGAAAATGGACATCTCTTACCCATAAGGCCTTTTTGCATGGGAAAAAGTGGACAAAACTTACATGGGTGAAAATGGACAACACTTACTTAGGAGGATAGTGCTTGCCAATGGGAAAATCTAGCTCCCAATATCTATCACGATAAGTGCTCATTGACCAATGGAGATAAGTTGTGTCGAAGGTTCAATGAAAATTTAGAAAGGAGAGTAGAGGCAAAGTTTTTCTACAAAGTGTCTAGATATTTCTCCAACCTTATGCTGTGAACATCCCTCCATCACCTAGACCTCAAAATGGCAACAAGGGAACAATGTGGATATCTAGAACACTAACATATAGGGAGTACTTGAGTTGGAGGAAATAACATGTAATTTGTATCTCAATAAAGAAGAGCAAGAGTGCACTCCTCTTAATCAAGAAGGCAAAGTGGTTGCTAGACACAAAGCTTGTTCTAGAAGATATGTGGTGCTCTATCATCAATACAAGGGGAAAATCAACATGCAAAACAAGCAAGAAATAGGACTTATAGAAGAGAAGGGACACGTGGCTGCCCATATCAAAGAAGGATGAAAGACATGTTACACTTACACCATTGTTGACACTTCGAGAACAAAACTACAAAGAACTTGAAATGTGACACCAAGTGTTGAACTTAATGCTATGAAAGCAAGTGCTAAAAAGATACCTACTATGGTTAAGATTTCCAAATTCATGAAAATCAATGATTGATGACGCCCCTGTATTGTACATAGTGAGATACTCACCCATCACTTTTGGCACTATGTGGGGGCAAGGAGATTGTGGGAAAAAGTGAGAGAATGGACCCATCTTGGTGGACCAAATAATACCATTAGGATGTACATAGCTTTGTTTGGTTGATAAAGGATCCCTAGACAAGGAGTCCTTAAAGCTTTGGAAAGTAGTAAGGGTGATTATTCTAAAAATCATTTGGACCATTAGGAAGAAGATATTCATAAAGAAGAAAAATAAATTTCCAATATATATTATGTTTAAAAATATAAAGAAATTCTCTAGCTCTACTTAGGGCACTTACGAAAAATGACCAAGTCTTCAGGGTTGCCTTTAAGCACCTAGCTAAGAGTTGAAGCATTTTGGCTTTGCTAGGTCGCCAAATTTTATGTTTATAAATATTCAATATAAATTATGTTTCATACTAAAAATAACAAATTATATGAATCTATCTTAGTCTAAAATCTTTTAACTCACTATAATTAAGGAAGGTAATGAGTCTTTTACACTAACTCTTATTAAGAACTAAAGTAGACAATTTACTCAATCAAAAAAAATTATATAATAAAAAAAGTGTTGGGGGTAAAGGCGCCTCCGCCTAGCCGCCTGTGTATTACTACACTGATAATCACCACCACTGCACACTACAAGTGTGGCGGGCGCCCGTCACCGTCACTTTATTCTTTATTCTTTTAGTGACAGTTTGAATAAAGGAAGGCCTGGTCACACATTGTGACTGTTGGAGTTTCCATTTCTTGTCTCTCTCTTTCTTGCTCTTGCTCTCCCACCATAGCTCTCAAGTACAAGCTTCGATCCTTTTCACCTTTCAACTAGTATCAAAGCACGGCTTCCTGACTCTTGAGCTTGGCTCGTGGCATTCTCAGCTTCCCATTGACTCCCCACTCGCATTGGGTCTCTTTCCCGGAAACCATAGCTCATTTTCTTAAGCTGCTTCTTCCCGGCCTATTGAAGCACCATCAGGGCATTGACATTGAGGTATTGCTTCATTATTTTAGAGATTTATCTCAGTCCACAGGTCTAGGTAAACAGGGTTTTCATAGGTTGTGGGCAGCCATAGCTCACACCTCTTGGATCTTCCTTCACCTGGATCTTGCTTCCAGCCTATCAAGGCTTGCTGAGGCTTGGTGTAGGCCTTCTTTGGCCCCCATTTGTGCCCCTTTGGGCCCCATTGTTGACACGTGGGACAGTAGACCCCCCCAGTCAGCTCATGTTTTTTTTATGCCTGTGTCAAAATCTGGCCCAAAAATCATTTTTTTTATCATATCTCGGGCATTCGGAACCCGATTCAGGCAAGGTAAGAGTCTAAATTGGGATTTTGATGCACTCCGGACGCAATGATGATGTCAGATTTTCCAAATTCTAATGAAAAAATATTCTACAATAGATTCTAGGTCTGAGACAGCATGTATTTGTATACCTATGGCTTATGTGATGCTTCTACTAATGTCTATTAATACCGGATCACTTGTGGATGTTATGCCTCTTATGTGAGACACATATGGAGCTGATTTAGCTCAGATGTTGACTGTTTTGAATAATCCCAGAATCTGTCCAAAATAGGGCAGCCACCTGTTACTTCAATTTTATGCTTACAGGTCTTCGCATTTGATGCCCGATTATGCCCCATTGGTGCCTATACATATACGGGAATGTATGCCTATGGTTTGCCTATGGATTTGAGCTTGGATTGAGCACTGATTTGCTCAGTTTATTGAGGTTATATGCATGCTGAATACTCTTGGGCTGTAGCTATCTTTCATGCTTTGACATATGCCTATTGGTTCTGGGTGTATGTCTTGGGTTATGCTATGAAGTATTGATCTTCGAGGGACGACTTCGAGCTTGTCATTGGATCCCGATGCTTTTGGAAGCTTGAGCTTATTTCATCCCACACTTATTGACATTGGTCTATGCTTGAAAGTGGTTGGTGCTTTGACAGTTATATCCTATCTGGGTACATGCTTACCTGACGGCTATGGCTTGATGCATTTATCTTGGCACAGTGTACAATGTACTTGTTGAGCTTTAGTGCTCTCTGAAGACTTGGCTTGGATTCTCATTTGCTATTCCGAAATTTTTGTATTGGCTATTATTTTGGTTGCCATATATATTTATTAGAATGTATGTCTTGCTCATGGATACTACCTACAGTTTCTTTGTAGCCGTCATGCTCTTGGGATGCTATTGAGGCATTGTCTTAGTTACCTGTCTTTGGTATGCTTGACCGACATTGAGCAGGAGGTTTATGATATTTTGAGCATTTTGTAGATACTTGAGACTTTGGGATCTCTTACACTTAAATGTTGCATGGTTCATGCACTAATATCTTGGAGTTGCTTTTGACCTGAGCTTGGGCTTTGCACTCTTGTGAGCATACACCTACTGGTGTCAGGTCTTGCTAGTGTTATGTATACTTTGCCCTATTGTCCAGGGGGTATGCCTACTCACCCTGACGGATGCTTTGGTGACATGTTTGGGTGTTTGCTCAGGGTCTTGATGACTATTTGGTGCTAATTTATGCCCGTTTATGGCTGGGTCATTTCTTGACTTGGTGCACTGATTTGGTCAGCAATTGCTTCTCACAGTACCTTGTTGTTATTTATTGCAGCAAGCATATAACTCTAGACCGACATGGATTTTTCATGCTGAAATATTCTGAAATGATGTGCTTTCACTAGTACTTGGTGGGCAGCACCTTTGGTTTCACTTTTCTTGCCATTTTCTCTCGATTTTGGTGTTTTTTGGGTCATTTTCTACAGTAAACAACAAGCAATTTTGAACTGTCTACAGTCTTCCAGCTTGCATTATGGCAAGTTCGTCCACTGATCATGCTATTTTCAACATCACTAAGCTTGATGGTACGAATTACTCTTATTGGAAGAGCCAGAGTTTAAAGGTGTTGGTGCAGAAATCACAAATCAAACCATTGAGGTTGAGTGGGCATCCGCCTGCAACTATGCCAGATGAGGAATAGCTTGAGCTTGATGAGTTACGCAAGTCCACTATTGTATTATCTCTCACAAAATAGGCTCATTATAATGTATTTGAGGAAGAACAGAGTGCATGGCAATTATGGGATAAAATCAAGAATCTCTATGACAAGAAAAGTCTAGCGAGTCACATGTATTGGAGGAAGCAGCTTATGGATCTGCACATGAAGGAGAATGTGACTATGTCTGCTCACTTGAGCCAGTTCCATGCTATACTCAAGAACTTGACTTCGCAGGACATCACTTTTGTAGAGGATGTCACTCCTCTTTTCTTGCTTGGTACTCTTAATGAGTCATGGGATGTATTCCACATTGCATTATGGGCCTCTATTGCTGCCTTGAAATTATCAGATATTGAGAGTGCTCTTCTGCAGGAAGAGGTTAATCGTAAGAATTTGGATGCCTCTCGTTTGTCGCATGCTATGACAGTTAGAGGCAGGAATGATGGGTATGGAAAGCATGGCAGTGGTAGTGGCCGTGGATGGGATTCTCAGAAATTTCGGTCCAAGTCTCGTGGGAAGTCACGTAGCAAATCCCGTGGCAAGAATGCAGATGTTACTTATCACCATTGTGGAAAAAAGGGTCATACTAGGCCACAATGGCATGAACTACGCAATGAAAGGCGCAAATATAAGGGGAAAGAAAAAGCGCAAGATAAGTCTTCTGATCGCAGCATAGTGCCTGGAAAGTCCAGTGTTAAAATTGAAGAGATCAATGTTATGTAGCCTGAGGATGTTGATGATGATGATTATATCCTTGCAACTTCTTCTAGTGCTTCGCACATGATAGAGATACACTCTATGTATGCACAGTGTTGGCTCTTGGTCGTCCTTTCATGTGACACCTTGATGAGAGTGGTTTCATTCATATCATACTATTTCAGGTTCTGTGCGCTTGGGTGATGACAGCTCTCTTGATATTGTGGGCATTGGTGATGTTAGGCTGCAGTTTCCTTCTAGCAGTAGTTTTGTTATGCAGGATGTACGTCATGTACCTGCTTTGACACACAGTCTCCTGTCAGCTGGACAGCTTGATGCAGGTTATCATGTATCTTTTGGAGACTCTGCATGGAAGATCACTCGTGGTAAACTTGTGATTGCGAGAGGTGCCAAGGCTGGTAGCCTCTATCCCTTGATTGTATCTGCTTCTTCCCTTGATCATGTTTTGTGTGTGGGTTCTATCCCACATGTATCTCTTTGGCATGCTCATTTCGGCCATATGTCTTTGAAGGGAATGAAAATTCTTTTTGGTTTGCAGTACTTACCACACCTTGATTATGCATGTTTTGATTCATGTGAGCATTGTCATTATGGCAGGCAGACTAGGTCTACGCATAAGAAGTCTCATAGGCCACGCATGAGTGAGCCCTTGGCATTGGTACATTCGGATGTCTGTGGCTCATGCTCTATGGGTGGTGCAAATTATTTTTTTACTTTCATAGATGATTTTTCACGAAAAGTTTGGGCTTATTCCATTAAGCTGAAATCCGATGTCTTGGCTATGTTTCAGAGATGGCTTGCATTGGTTGAGAACCAGTCTGGGTATAGGCTAAAATGCCTAAGGACAGATAATGGGGGTGAGTATGTCTCACGTGATTTTGAGCAGTTATGTGATCAGAGTGGTATTAAGCGTCAGTTGACCACCCCCTACACCCCCCAAAATGGTTTGGCTGAGCGGATGAATAGAACCATCCAGGAGCGTGTACATAATATGCTTAGCCACGCAAGCCTACCAGAGCTTTTGGGCTGAGGCAGTTAGTATAGCTGTGCATATCATAAACAGATCACCTTCTAGTGGTTTGGATTTCTAGATTGCCGAGGAGGTATGGACTGGAAAACCTCCCTCTTATGCGCATCTCTGTGTCTTTGGATGTGACGCATTTTGCCATGTGCCCAGGGACAAGAGAAGTAAGCTGGATCCTAAGAGTGTCAAATGCATTTTCCTTGGTTATGGGGATGCAGGCGAGATGGGTTATCATCTCTGGGATCCACAGGTGTGGAAAGTCATCCACAATCATGATGTAGTGTTCCATGAAGACAAGATGTATAGGTAGCCTGAGAGAGTTGTTGAGATCCGCAGGGTCATATTTCAGGAGGAGCCGAGAGCTCCCACACAGTCAGTTGGACAACCTATAGCTGCAGCAGATGCTCATGGTCAGGGTATTGGATAGGCACCTGGGTAGGCAGCAGAGCTTGCCATGAGACAGTCTACTAGAGACATATGTCCACCTAATAGATTTTAGCCCTCGATGCATTATGTCTTGGTTACAGATGCAGGAGAGCCTTTCACTTATGATGAGGCTATGCGCAGGGGTGACATTCACTCCTGGGAGATAGCTATGCAGTTTGAGATAGACTCTTTGCATAAGAATGAGACTTGGGATTTGGTTTCCTTGCCTAATAGCAAGAAGGCTTTTCCATGCAAGTGGGTGTACAAGCTAAAAAGTACCCCTAGACACCCCAAGCTGGCATACAAGGCTAGATTGGTAGCAAAGGGTTTTAAGCAGGAGCACGGTGTAGACTTTGATGAGAACTTTTCTTCTGTGGTTAAGATGACCACCCTGTGCTTAGTCTTGGCTTTGGTTGCCTCTTGTGAATACATTGTCAAGAATTCTAAGAATTTTTTTAGAAGGTAGTCCTAGTGACCTTGTTTTGCAAGCCTACTAGCCAGTTGTTTCTAGGAGTTTATGTTAGTTGTTGTGAGGCAATTAGAGAAGCCTACCAAATAAAAGCAAGAGAGAAAACAATCCTTATATGTGAAGACTATAGTATACGGAGGTGTGTAAAAAGGGATTCTAAACCCTGAACAAAAGAAAAAGATAAGAAAAAAAAGAAAAATCAAAGTGCAGATAATCATTGCTCTGCTCTGTGAAGGCTTAGTAG